>NC_086320.1:27048906-27293906 GCF_036172605.1 Pelobates fuscus
CATGGATTTCAAGATTTCAAGAACATGGGTTTACTTCAGGGAGATCATGCCAAACTAATCTTATTGATTTTTTTGATTGGGTAACTAAAATTATAGATCAGGGTGGTGCAGTAGACATTGCTTACCTCGATTTCAGTAAGGCTTTTGACACTGTTGCACATAGAAGGCTTATCAACAAACTACAATCTTTGAGTTTGGATTCCAATATTGTTGAATGGGTAAGGCAGTGGCTGAGTGACAGGCAACAGAGGGTTGTAGTCAATGGAGTATATTCGAAGCTTGGGCTTGTCACCAGTGGGGTACCTCAGGGATCTGTACTTGGACCCATTCTCTTTAATATTTTTATTAGTGATATTGCAGAAGGTCTTGATGGTAAGGTGTGTCTTTTTGCGGATGATACTAAGATATGTAACAGGGTTGATGTTCCAGGAGGGATAAGCCAAATGGAAAATGATTTAGGTAAACTAGAAAAATGGTCAGAGTTGTGGCAACTGACATTTAATGTGGATAAGTGCAAGATAATGCATCTTGGACGTAAAAACCCAAGGGCAGAGTACAGAATATTTGATAGAGTCCTAACCTCAACATCTGAGGAAAGGGATTTAGGGGTGATTATTTCTGATGACTTAAAGGTAGGCAGACAATGTAATAGAGCAGCAGGAAATGCTAGCAGAATGCTTGGTTGTATAGGGAGAGGTATTAGCAGTAGAAAGAGGGAAGTGCTCATGCCATTGTACAGAACACTGGTGAGACCTCACTTGGAGTACTGTACACAGTACTGGAGACCCTATCTTCAGAAGGATATTGATACCTTAGAGAGAGTTCAGAGAAGGGCTACTAAACTGGTTCATGGATTGCAGGATAAAACTTACCAGGAAAGGTTAAAGGATCTTAACATGTATAGCTTGGAGGAAAGACGAGACAGGGGGGATATGATAGAAACATTTAAATACATAAAGGGAATCAACACAGTAAAGGAGGAGACTATATTTAAAAGAAGAAAAACTACCACAACAAGAGGACATAGTCTTAAATTAGAGGGGCAAAGGTTTAAAAATAATATCAGGAAGTATTACTTTACTGAGAGGGTAGTGGATGCATGGAATAGCCTTCCAGCTGAAGTGGTAGAGGTTAACACAGTAAAGGAGTTTAAGCATGCGTGGGATAGGCATAAGGCTATCCTAACTATAAGATAAGGCCAGGGACTAATGAAAGTATTTAGAAAACTTTGGCAGACTAGATGGGCCGAATGGTTCTTATCTGCCATCACATTCTATGTTTCTATGTTTCTCTTTTTCTGTAAACTGCATTGTCCTATAGCATTGTTCTATAGCTCTACGTGTCATTTGGTAGATACGGTATCAGTCAGTTGTAGTTCAGCTAACAATTTTCATAAGCAGAAAGCTCTGAAAACTAAATGCTCTTAGACAATTATTAAAGCAACTATGTGACAAACTACCCATAAACCCTGTTATTTTCCTAAACCTAAGTTAGTTGAGTGCCTGGAGCTCCTAGCTACAGACTAACTAGCGAACACTGGTAACTTTGCCTGCTTCTGTTCCTGACAAGCCAGGAGAGTGCTGTTTGGTGGAAAGGTACGCACAAACTAGACGGAAAATCGTTACCTATGAGCCAGGGGCATTATTTAGTATTTTGGAACTCCCAAAAGTGACTGGCCACTACCACTTTTCTTCTGGAATTAATTTTGGCAGAAGCCACATGTGTGGTCAATTAAAACTTTACCCCAGTGGCGATCCGGCTGTATTCATGGGAACTGAGCGTTATTTGAACACTTTGGTTATTTAGATCTAGGCTATCTGGGGATATAAGACTTGTGGGGGTTCCTAGTAAAATCATGTATGTTTTGGGGTGTTTTATATTTTATTCACTGTACCTATAGTGCCTGGGAGATACCATATTTTTCCATGTATAAGACTAGGTTTTTTTCTAAATTTTTTAGTCTAAAATTGGGGGTCATCTTATACATGGAATGTCACTGCAGAGGAAAGAAAAAAAATGCTTGTGCGCAGGACCTAAGTTAACATGGCGCCTGCCACATTTCAGTTTGCCACGGCCCACACACATACATGGCCTCCCTCCCACCGATCCACTTCTAGCTATGGCAAGGAGGAAGAGGTCCCTACATGTGTGGGAGCTGCAGCAGTCATCCACACTTACCACCAATGGAGCTCCAGAGACATGCCACACCATATTTTGATTTATATTTATGAGGGAGGAAATGGGGATCAGGGGGCAGAGGGAATACTACTGCAATGTTCCAGCATGCCCTCACACCACCTGGTGTATTGTGGGAGATGTAGTCTCCCAGCATGCAATATAAAGCCATTACCATACCGTAGCACAGGGGCGGCATGAGAATCAGAAGTGTGTTGTTCTCCTCAGAAGTCACCTCTAAAATATGAAGGCTGTTCTATTTGATGTTTAAAATATCAATTTCTTAATTGTGGGCTCAAAAAATAGGTGTCATCTTATACATAGGGTCATCTTATACATGGAAAACTATGGTGACTAGTTTAGGTAAAGTAAACTCACTTATCTCTCAGACACAGAGATGCCTGGGCATGTTTTACCAATTTTTCTGCTGGAGACCCCTGCTGGGGGTCTGTATATAAAAGTGGGCCATTTAGCCATCATAAAACATTTCTGTTGTACCCATCATCAAGTCTCGACTGATGTTTGGGTATGCGAACAACAAAAAGCTATAAATTTTTGTTTGCGAACGAAGATTGCGAACGAACGTATGATACGAAGTACAGGTGGTTTGTTACACACACACACATATATTTAAATATATATATATATATATATATATATATATATATATATATATTTGTGCTCGGAATCTTTATTATGTTAATGGAATGTAGAGAAGGAGCAAAGTTGGTTGAGGTGTGCCGAAACCAACGTACGAGTAGGCCTGTAAAAAAGAGGGCCCACAAAGAGAAAAGTGTAAAGGAGGGTGTAGGTGGGTGGGGTCAACACAGCTTGAACGGCAAAGGTAAGTAGGGGGGTAGGGTTTATATAGGGTCATAACTCCTCCCACAAATTCAGGCCAATTGGCCTTCCAACTTGTGCTCGGAATCTCTATTATGTTAATAGAATGTAGAGAAGGAGCAAAGTTGGTTGAGGTGTGCCGAAACCAACGTACAAGTAGGCCTGTAAAAAAGAGGGCAGAAAGGAATTCAAAATAAACACACTTTATTGCAAGTTTAAATTGAGAGATTTCTGAAAGCCTGCCTGAGCTCCCTTTCTGGTCGAGGGATGTAGGAGTTGTATATTGAGGATTTCCAGCATCCCAGCCTCTTAATGATGTGTACCGGGTGTTAGTGCTAGAGGCTGATGATGCTGCGCCGATGCGAAATGAGTGACCAGAGAAGGAGGCTGGGTTTTAGCCTAACCTAGACAATAGAATTCTGATGTGTGACATAAATTTAGCTGTGGTGAGTGGGTGTCCTTGGAGTAGAAGTAGTGGAGCATCTGGTGAGTGCGTGAGGTGAGAAAGCAGGAGCATATCCAGAACATGTACAGGGCACCACAAATTCTCATTAGGAAAGAGGGGAATGATAGTGGGATAGACAGAGTGCTTAGTCTTGGTAGAAGGCAAAGAGAGTACAAAATGGTCATCTACTCTTTAAGTAAGACAGTTTGAGGCATCCTACTGTGTCTCCTTGACGTACCACTGTGAACTCTCTAGGTCTGAGGAACCCATAAAAGGCCAAAAAAATTGCAGATTTCATGACTAAATTGGTATTGTGGTCAAACGGGGATTTGTCCAATAAGTCGCTTAGGAGCCGGGATATTAGACCGTCTATTGGTAGCCTAGTCGTACTAGGAGAGACTGAGACCTTGAAAATATTCAGGATTTTCTTAATGGGGTAGGAAGACAGAAAAGGAGCGTGGTTAGGGAAGTTAGTGAGGATGTGGTGTTGTACTCCGGTGAGGTAGAGTTTGATGGTATTATGAGAGAGTTTAAGGTGTAAATGGCAAAAGGAGTCAAAAGCCACCATGGTTTTGATGGAAAGGTCACCTTGTAAGCAAAACTCGGCTGTGACTTTGTTAAAGATAGTCAGTGCCCTAGCGTAAGAGATAGTGGTGTTGGGAGTCAGTGCTTGGTGCGTGAGTGTTTGTGCGTGGAGTAATAGTTAGTTTAAACCAGGGTTAGCCATAGGAATGATGGCGTCCTGGCTGATTGAACATGTGCCGGAGGGGGAGCCCGGCCGGAGACCTGTAATTTAAGAGCATAAAAGAGTGTTAGCAGCTGAGTAGAGGAGGTGAAGAGAATGAGGTCTAAGATATATCTATATTGCTTAAGCATGCATGCCTACATGCTGGAATAGTAGAATGTAGGCAAATTACATCAAAATTATACATTGGTATGACTGAAACTATTCCATGAACTGGAGGAAAAGAAGAAGGATACAAAAATGTCAAATCACACTTTATTACATGGAGTGCAAGTACGCAGCCCCCCGAGATGAGTAAGGTTGCGAAGAGAAAGTGCCATTGACTGGACGTGGTGTCGTCGTATAATTAAATGTGTGCTGAACCAGCTTATTTGTTCGGTGTCAGAAGGGTTGGGCACATGGACTTGGTGTAGGCTCTGAAGCATATGGCGCAGATGTGCAACAACCTGCATGCGCTGTAGCTGCATATGCCAGTGTTAAAGTTATTGCACAACTGCGCCTTGCCCAAGAAGGTGATGGGTCTGCCCAGCTTGTCTCTCTGGACACCTTCCTGTTTAGGGAGTGGGGTGAAAAAGTGGACATGGAAGGGTCTGCATCCCCAGGGCATAGAGCAGTGGAGTGTGAAGTTGAACCACAAGAGGCACAAGATGGGGGCCTCAGACCAGCAAAATGACGGCAGAATAACTCAGGATCTATCTGACACCAATCGATTCTGATATTGAATTGAGTCAGATTAGTAGCTGCCTTGGCCGAAATGGATTTGTGGTAATCGTAAAATGAGGACCCTGTGGGATGGTGAGTTTTTTTATTCAAACGTGGGTCTCTGGCTCTTAAGACTACGGAAATGTCCCTGTAGTTGGAAGGGTATGAGGAGGGACATTAAATTGACGTCTTTTCCATCAAGAATATCTTTCTTGATGGAAGCCGAAACAGAGTGGGCTGGTGAGGTGTGGGTAGTGGGAGTGGTAGTGGCTGGTGGGGGAGGGGAAATGAGGGGTATGGCAGTCAGAGCGGTCGAGGTTACCGGTGTAGGGACTGCTGGGGCTGTTAAGTCACCTGGAGTGTGTAGATACGAATATCCATTTCACTATCTATCCTAGCTGTTCATATAAGGGTTAATTTGAACCAAGAAAAAATTTGGCATTTTATCTCCGATTCTTGGAAATAAGATTTATCTAAAATCCTAGTTACGGTAAAAGTAGTGCTTTCGAAATGTTCTTGTTAATTGTCCAAGATATCGGTATTTGTAAATATCTGTTTTTAATCAAATATGTAATGCGTTATATAACGAAAGATTATAACTAGAAACATAACTTGTGAAAAACAATCTATGTCATTGTCACATCCATATGCTCATTTTTCCCCCCTCCCATCCTGCTATAAAAATGGGGTATAAATATAACTTGCGTAATAAAGGGCTCATCATATAAACAATCATACATCCCACTCTCATGAAAAAGTGTAGTGGGCTCATAGTACTTTTGTCCAAGTATAAAAATAAAGGGCTCATTATGCAAACAAACATACATGCCGAAAAATCATGTTAGTTCTAGAATTTGTAGCCCCCCTTTTAGCTGTTTTCCACCTCTATTTTTTTTTCTTATTCATCATTCCCTCAATAATTGTATTCCCTTAATTCTTATACCTGGTTTGGACACCCTCAGGGCTTCAGAGGAGCTGCCCAATCTTTTCTTCCTGGGGGGGGGAGGGTAAAGGGGAGCTTTATGGAGCAGTGGAGAATTCTTTCCCTGCTTCTCCTATCCCCCACACATTGCATTTATTATTTAAATGGGGTATTTTACTATTTAAAATGTTAAAGGGGATTTTCACTGCATAATGTCTTTGGTAGACATGTTTTTTTTTTTTTTTAAGTCTAAGGTAGATTTTTTTTAACTCCTTGGGTTGGAGGAAAGCCTTTGGCAGACAGTATTGTGCACAATTGTCTATGGTAGACTATTCCTCTGTGGTAGAGGTTCACCTTTGGCAGGTGGTAAAAAGAGTTTCAAGCCTTTGGCAGGCTGTCATGTCATGTCATGAAATGTAATGTACATGTACATGTGGGTTTTGCAGACTAAAATGGTTTAAAAAAAAACCAAAAAAAAAACAATGGGGTTAGAAGGGAATTGGTTACTGAACACGTCTCTGCTATTCATTTCCAATTTCCAGAGCTCTGAATGAGTTGGCAAATATCCATCATCCACAAAGGGCCCGGGCTGATTTAATCCCCAACAGAGTGGCTATGGCTGATTCCACCTTCAGCAACCTGCTGTTAATGGATTGCAGATTGGCCAGTATAGCCGCCAGAGTTTCCTGGGTGGAATTAGAAAAGCCAACTGAAGGCCCTTGTGTACTGGTGCCGTGCCTTGGTTTGTAGGCGTGAGTTGTCAGCAGTTTATAAAGTTCTGCTTTCATGGTGGTGGCTGGAAAGGGGATTCCCCTGAGCCTAAGTTCAGCCGATATTTTTGGAATGGTCCAATATCTTAGGGATCTGGGAGTAGAAGGAGTGAGGGATTCCACCGGAGACCCAGGCCTTGCTGGCGTGCTGGGTATATCGTCTGATGGGGGATCGATGATTGGTTCTTGCGACATCCTGAAAGGAATAATGATATGCATAAGTAGCGTATAGTGGAGGTAGGATGAAACCTCCGGAGAACTGGCCTGCTAGCTAATGCCAAAGCGAAGAATTTAATTTTTTTAGAACCAAGTGACAGATTAGGCCCTGCTATTGCCAAGCGGCTGTGAGAGGCTCTACCTATGATTTGGGCCGAGGGGATTTTGTGGCCACCAGAAGGAGGTGGCAGGATGTCGGCCTCTCAGTGACTGTAAGAGATTCAAAATGTGTGGCCGTGACATGGGAAACCCTGACTGAAGCCCTAAAGAAGAGCGAGCGAGGTGGCTAGCTATGATTTGGTCGTGGGGCTGAACCTCCGTGTATGAGGTAGGGGTGTAGACCTCACGGACCGTAGTATTATAGGGGGAAGCTAGGGCCAGCACCTAACCCTGAAAGCCAGTTCTCTACCATGACGGGAGCTTGTTTCTTGCAGGAAGTATGTAACGTATGTAGATACTGACCTTGAGTGTTAGTTCTGTATATAAGAAATTGCTCAGGCGACTTCAATATAAAGGTCTATATATACTTTGTATAATCAGGTCAAGTCCAGGAACCTAGGGGTAAGAAAGATGCTAGTAGGCCAGAGGCGTGCAATTAGTAATCCAAGTGTAAAAATGTAGAACGTATGCAGGCAAAGTGAGGCCTTAGAAGGACGTAATAGTAGTGAGTAGGATTAGGGATACCTAGTACTGGAACGTCGGGAACCAGTTAGACTGATGGACGTTGAAGACATAGTGAATCTGCACAATGGTGCAGGTCTACGTAATGATATGTAGAAATTAGAACATAATTTAACATTTAATATATCAGTAACCTGGAGAGTGAGGCATCTTTTACCTGATGTGTTTAAAGTTTTGAGCCCACTTGGGAGGTGGGAGGGTATTGTAAAAAGGCCGTGGAAGCTGAAATGAGGCCTCAGGAGAAACGTAAAATGTTTTAACCTTATTTACCTTATACCGTGGTACTGGATACTGGAGTCTTCTTGACAGAATAATTAGTACAACCTAAAACATTTTTTAAAATTAAGGAACCTGAGTATAGTATTACAATTAACAGGGATTTAAAATAAAACTACTGGAAAAGTGAGCATGACGTTTGATAATTTTAAGAGTTTTTTTTGTGGGGCTAGGCCCTGCAACCGTGAAGGGGAAATTGTTCCTTTAAGAGAAAAACGCCTGGGATATATACATAATTTAAATGTGACAGTGTGGTGAAATTATGACATTTAGAATAAGGAAAAATGTAGGTAGTGTCGTGAACATAAATAAAATCATACATAGAGGAACATACTTCAATATAATTTTTTTTATAAAATGCATAGAACCTTATGCATTCGTCTACCGAACATGTGAGTGAGATACTATGACAGGTGGTTTAGATTAATGAAAAAGAAATGTTTCGTGACGAAGCCGTTCATATGTGTTTCGTCTAACGAAAGTGAGGAACAGGCGAACGTAAGGTGAGTATAAGCGTACGTAAGAAAGAACGAAATTCGTGTGTACTATGCGGTCGGCTAAAAATTGCCCGAACGCAGAAGTACATGAACGGTGGATTAAACGAACGGGTAAGTAATAGATCTAGGAGAGACGATCCTCGCATTTTTAGGCCCGAATGTGGGAAATAGCCGAACGCAATTCCCCACGTTTAAGCTCACGTTTGGGTGCCGGTCTAGTGACCTGAAGCTCGGCAGCCGGGTAGCGAGTCAGGAAAGCCACGGGGCAGCCGGTGGACGAGCCATGAAGTCTGCGATAGTTGCTGCTGGAGGGAGACTGCTTGCTGCTGCAGAATTTTGTTGGGAATGCTGACAGGAAATTCAGGTAACTATGGTGACAGTCAACACAGCTTGAACGGCAAAGGTAAGTAGGGGGGTAGGGTTTATATAGGGTCATAACTCCTCCCAAAAATTCAGGCCAATTGGCCTTCCAACATATATATATATATATATATATATATATATATATATATACACACAAAATCCAAAGATGCTTGCACTCCTGGTAAAGATACTAATATTGCACGGTGCTGATCCAACACAATGATGTAGATATTCCAATAAATGGATAGCACTCCAGAGTCTTTCAGATGAAAATAAAATTTAACTTTTAATTCATGTTAAAAATAAAAAAAATACATCAACGTTTCGGCTCTCCTCTGGAGCCTTCTTCAGGATGACAGACATGACATTAACAAACATAATAGTGCAAATATATAAACATAACAATGAAGTGCTTACCATTCCCAGGTGAGTCAGAGGTAGTGCCCGCCCCCCCCCCCAAAAAAAAAAGGATAAAGGTCAATCCACCCAATCAGCTGACAGCAAGGCTGATTCCTCTGCAGTTTGTGTTCCACCGTTGCTAAGCAACGACTGGAGCACACTATAGTGCCGATCGTGTTACTCACATGGAGGGCTGGATTGCCGGAGCAATCATCCTCAGCCAGTGCTGATCGCTGTTGCTGGGAAGGACATGTTCCTATCACTGACTCACACCTGAATGGAAAAATAAAATAGACCGATATGGGTCTAATGCCAATTAAGTTTAACACACAAAAATGAAAGATTGCACAAGAAGATATATCCATATACATTTCGAAGGCATATTAAATATAACTGAACAAGTTGTTAATGAATAATTTAGAAATGAGATCCAAAGGATAAATATTATAATCCTGATAAACAGATATGTAACAAACCATGCCAATGAAACAAAGTTAAAAAGGTAACATGCTGGATTGCTTAGATGTTTAGAAATTCGATAATGTTGTTATCCGAAACAAAAATGATACATCCAAGTAGACAACAAAGTTCAGGTGTTAATCTTATGGAGTAAACCCCAGCATATAGCAATAGATGTCATATGAGTAGTGATGTCCCGAACTATTTGTGGGCGAACACATGCGATGTTCGATCCGCCCCCTATTCATCATCAAAAAGGGGACCTACTGTCCTCCCCCCTGGCCCCCAACCCTGCGCGGTGGGTGGGGGCCATAAATCACAATGGGAGGGGAGGAAAGTAGGTCCCCTCCCATTGTGATTTATGGCCCCCACCCACCTGGTTTAAGCCAATCAGAGTGCTCTTTGTCATTTTACACAGCGTGGGAAAATTCCAAAGAACTTTCCCACGCTGTGTAAAATGACACAGAGCACTGTGATTGGATGGCTTGAAATCCATCCAATCACAGTGCTCTTTGTCATGTTACACAGTGTGGGAAAATTCCAAAGAACTTTCCCACGCTGTGTAAAATGACACAGAGCACTGTGATTGGATGGCTTGAAATCCATCCAATCACAGTGCTCTGTGTCATTTTACACAGCGTGGGAAAGTTCTTTGGAATTTCCCCACGCTGTGTAAAATGACAAAGAGCACTCTGATTGGTGGGCTTGAAATCCATCCAATCACAGTACTCTGTGTCATTTTATACAGCGTGGGAAAATTCCAAAGATCTTTCCCACGCTGTGTAAAATGACACAGAGCACTTTATAAGCCTTCCCATGCCCTGCAGAGCTCAGTCTGCGCGGAGCCCTCCATGGGTGAAGATGGAATTTATTTTTATTTTTTTTTAATTGCGGCGGTTATTAAGGTTTTTTATTTGGCCTTTTTGGGGGCTAAAAAAAGAAGATTTTAGAAGAAAGAAAACATTGAATGGTAAGTTTTGTATTTTATTTTTTTTGACAGGTTCTTAGTTAAAGGTCCCCCCTCATTATTTTTAGGGTGAGGAGGGTAGGTAGGGGGATACATTTTTTTTGGGGGGGAGGGGGTGACTAGGGTTCCCCCATTTGTATTTAGGGCCCCCACCCGCCACTCAGGGGTGGGGGCCAGGGGGGAGATTTTTTTTAGGGCCCCCACCCACCGCTCAGGGGTGGGGGCTGGAGAGGGGGAGGACAGTAGGTCCCCCCTCATTATCTTTATGGCCCCACCCACCGCCCAGTGGTGGGGGCCGGGGGGAGGACAGTAGGTCCCCCCCTCATTATCATTATGGCCCCCACCCCCCGCCCAGGGGTGGGGGCCGGAGAGGGGGAGGACAGTAGGTCCCCCCCTCATTATCTTTATGGCCCCCACCCGCCACCCAGGGGTGGGGGCCGGGGGGGAGGACAGTAGGTCCCCCCCTCATTATCATTATGGCCCCCACCCACCGCACAGGGGTGGGGGCCCGGGGGGAGGACAGTAGGTCCCCCCCTCATTATCTTTATGGCCCCCACCCACCGCACAGGGGTGGAGGCCTGGGGGGGAGGACAGTAGGTCCCCCCCTCATTATCTTTATGGCCCCCACCTGCCACCCAGGGGTGGGGACCAGGGGGAGAAGGAGAGTAGGTCCCCCCCCCCTCTATCACTATTGTGGCCAGAAAGAGTCCCTGTGGGTTTTAAAATTCACCTGCCTATTGAAGTCTATGACGGTTCGCCTGGTTTGCGAACATTTGCGGAAATCCGCGTTCGCAAACCTAAAATTTTATGTTCGCGACATCACTACATATGAGCAGTTATAAAGGTGGAGAGAGATAAAGGTTCCCATCCAGTGCATAAGACAACAGAGTAGACTGGAAGTGGATAGAGGGTAATCAGCCACAAACCGGAGAGAGTGTTGGAATAGGAAAAGCAATGGATGTAGGACAGAGTCTGAAGCTGAACTCTATTAGGCATCCCTGTCTATACAATGTGCAATGTATGTATAATGGTCAAATTATGGATAGAGACTATGTTTCCCATGTTCCAAATAGGTACAGCAGACGAAAAAATTACTGTAGTTGCCAAACAATGTAGTTTGTTCTACGTCCTACTCTTTAAATATTTAAAGGAACATGGCGAACATAACTTTCTCATTCAGACCTTTAGGCCAAACAGTATCCAAGGTTCTAATCCAGAATGTCTCTCTTTGTAGAAGAATTTCACTGCGGTTGCCTCCCAGTGGTGATAGGGGTATATGATCTATTGCCATAAATTTTAATGATGACAGAGGATTGCGTAGTGCCAAGAACTGTTTGGCCACTGGTAATTCAGCTTTACTGTCTCTGTATGCAATCCTAATGTTGGAACGATGATTGTATGAACGATGATTGTGAGTAAGGAAGAGACGCCTTAAGATGTTCAGGATGGAAGCTGTCTGCATGTAAGAGTGTGTGCCTGTCTGTAGGTTTAGTATACAGACTATATGTCAATTTTAGATCCTGCTTTCGTATGCGAACATCCAAAATATCCATATATATATATAAATGAAACCAATAGGCCTGCACTCACCTGAACTTGCATACATTATAGGGTGCTGCTGGGGCCAAAATATACAATCCAGCGCACTTGCTTATTCACTAAACAATGAATTAAAATCTTAGAAATTTTAATAGTTTTATTTAAAAACACCTCATCTAGGCAAAAAATAATGGGGTTTAGTTACATTATATGATCATATATTGCATAAGCCTGCCACAATTTCAATGTACCCCATTCTGGGCAGGTCCTACTCTAGCAGCCTAATGCTTGCACTTATAAAATAAATCTACTTACTTGGGAAATACCTCCTTACTGGGACTCTCTGCAAGTCAAGGCTAAGTAGGGTCCTGGAATGAGGCACCTGTGACAGGGAGGGGTGCAAAACCAAGGAGTTGGCCTGGACTTTTAAATATAGAAATGAAACCAAGGGGGCTGCACTCACCTGAACATGCATACATTATAGGGTGCTGCTGGGGCTAAAATATACAACATACAAAATACACAATCCAGCGCACTCGCTTATTCACTAAACAATTATTTCAAATCTTAGATAGTGTAATAGTTTTTTTTAAACACCTCACCTAGGGATTGTGTATTTTGTATATTTTGGCTCCAGCAGCACCCTATAATGTATGCATGTTCAGGTGAGTGCAGCCCCCTTGGTTTCATTTATATATTTGGAAGTCCAGGCCAACTCCTTGGTTTTGCACCCCTCCCAGTCAAATGTGTTTAGAAATCAGGCTGTGTAAACATGATACATTGTTCTTGTTCTAAGTTACAGATTATATGTATAATTTATTAGCAAGTCACCTAAAACTTCTCCGAACAGCCCCGCTCATGACCAAACCCCCACTCACTCCCCTAAACTTAAACTGCCCCTCTTTGTAAGTTTGAAATGTGAGAAAATATGTTGCTCTGTTTATCATGTTGGTTATATTGCAGTCTGGATCTGCAGTAATCCTGTCTCTGTTGTTGTCTAACAGAAACAAGCAAAATATGATGTCACCCTCTCTCTTGCAGAAATGCATTTTTATTGTTTTTGCCTTTCATACAAGGTACGCAGCAAAAGATGATATAGTGCTTAAAAAATATACAAGAAATTATGTTAATATAAATGGTGTTGATGACTCAGTATCTATGAATAATCATTTGTGTGCCAGCTGTGTATTGAATCTTATGTGATTGAATGAGCGGCTCATCTGTTTGCAATTCAGCAGATTATATACTGTTCTGTTTCTTGATCAGTCAATGCTCAAAACAGTTCATCCTGTAATTGAAAAAAAAAATATGTTAGAGAAATTGCTGGAAAAAGGAAAAGTTTAGTCCTTGATCTAACAAATTGTTAGATCATTTTTATCATGACATTTATTCACTAAATGGCACAATGCATTGAATTTAAAACAAAAATGCTAAAATTATGTAAACAAATAGCCAAGATTAATGAAATATGTTATTTAGTATGCTTTAGCCGAGCTGGGCAGTATAAAAGCTTCATAGCCGTTAGTGTTAGTAAACTCAAAATCTGCTGAACTCACTACTTACACTGGTAAATAACAAATTGAAACAACAAAAAGAAAGGTAGGTGGATGGATGGATAGGCAGGCAGACAGTTAGATATGTTGTACTCCAGTTAAGACTCTTCCATATACAGAGTGGATAGAAGTTTAAAAATAAATACATTGAGCTCTGGAATCCCAAGATTCAAGGTGGCCCAGCATATGCCCCCCTTATCCACCTTGTGCAGGAAGGTAGAGTCAAATAATACACTGGGTAGTGTTCCAGTGGGCAGCTCCAATCCCTTCCTCCAATCTGTATGTGGTGGCATGGAGGAAAATAGTAGAGTAGGTAGGGACCAAGTGAATATAATTTCCATTTGCTCCACCACATTTCTGGAGGGTTGGCAGGTAGTGATGTCCCGAACTGTTCGCCGGGAACCGTTCGCCGGCGAACATAGCTTGTTCGTGGCGAACATAGCTTGTTCGTGGCGAACGCGGCGGGCGAACATATGCGATGGTCGGTCCGCCCCCTATTCATCATGGAGGTGGGAGGGTCTGCTGCTTATTGGCTGGAATGTGTCGGCTGACTGTGAGGTACAGGGTCAAAGTTTACTCGATGATGAATAGGGGGCGGACCGAACATCGCATATGTTCGCCATCCGTGGCGAACGCGAACAAGCTATGTTCGCCAGGAACTATTCGCCAGCGAACCATTCGAGACATCACTATTCTTGAACCTTAATTTTCCTGTGCTGACACTTGAATCAGAACAGGAGCAGATTAACTAATTAAACTAAACAGCTGCCTGCATACTGAATTGTACAGACTATTTAACCCTTTGTGTGCCAACTGTGTGCCACTCACGTTGCTTTTACATGTGATTGTCATACCTTTATCTCTCAAAGGGTGTAACAAATTAAAGGGATTGTTTGTTTGTTTTTTGACAGTCCCGGGAGACAAATTCTACATGTAGAGTCTGACACCACCATTTTAAAACTTCACCTGTCATCATTGCTCAATATATGTGGTTAAGATACTAAAGTGAATGGAAACATTATTTTATGGAATAGTACAAACAACTCACCAATGATGCAATATAAGTTCACATGTATCCACACTGAATTTTACAATTTAACTTTTCTATGTGAGCATAATTGCATTACAATTTAATCAAGTACGATTATAGCATGCATAATTGTATAATTATCTGGTTTCCTACCTTGATAAGTTTGTTTTCCAACTTTTTAATATCAAGAATTTAATTGAATATCCAGCGACGTAATAAGATTTAGCTTAACATATGTCGATGCATTTTTTCCATTTTGCTAATTCATTCTAATTCTCTGTGTATTTTCACTTCATTCAGTCATTACATTTATTAATCATAGATTTGTTCCTAATCGTAAGCATCAATTAGGTGTTGAGTTTAAAACGTACAGACAAGATAACTAGTCATTTTAACCAATTTTTGAAATTTTGTAGAAACAGAGTTATTCAATTAGCAATATGTAATGCAGGGAAGAAAATTATGAACAATGAGTCATATACAGCAATTTAATTTTTTTATGTGTATTATATAACATTAACTCTTTGGCTTTAATATAAAGTTCATCTTAAAAAGCAATGAATGCAAGTTCTGAACTTTGTACATGGAGATATTGTAATTTTAAAGTAGAAAAGATATTTCTCAAACTAAATAAATTAAAAATAGAAAACACATAGTTCTCTAAAATAGTAGTGTATTCTAAACCCTTAAATTGTAACTTTCATGGTATTATGTTGCCTTGCATGATCCATGGAAGACAACAAAACACCATTATTCCTTTTCTTGCACACTTCGCTGTAGGGACAGATTGCATTTTTCGGGTAGCTATAGTGATCTGTCAGACTCATCAATCCAATGAACACGTTTCCAATGATCCAAGGTCCAACAGAGAATATGTTTGGTATCCAATGATAGTGCTATGTTGAAAATGATTCTATTGTCAATGTTTGTCCAAGGCTGTTACTTATATAAATACTATAATAAAAAAGTTGTCCTATCTTGCAAAGACTTCAGTGCACCTATCTTGCAAAGACTTCAGTGCACCTATCTTGCAAAGACTTCACATTGAGATGCATTGGGAAGTCTGTCACCATAACATTCATGTGAGCCTCTAGTAATATTAGTTTCATTATGAAGTGTTAACATATTTTGCTGCAATATATCATATTTTATTTGCAATAATGCTGTTTTATAGTTCTCTATTACTTCCTCTCCCCTCACGTCATCATTTACCTGTCTACTTTACATCATTGCTGCAGGCATGGAATTTCTTTAAGAGTATGTTAATGTTAAATAAGATTCTCTACAGAGAATATTTTTCACCAGTTAGAAAAATTAATTGTATTTTTATAATTTTTAATACATACATATTTAATCATAAACAATAACTAATGCTCACAATTAGTGTAAAGACTATGAAATTGTAACAAGATTAAGAAGAGGATAGAAGAAGAAAGAGAGAGTAAAATTTTTGTAAAGAAAGGTTAAATAGGATCCTAAAGCAAGCGTTGGAATCAGGGGTTCCATGTTTTAGACACATTATCTACTGTATTAACCATAAAGGCTGGCATATTTTCAAAGTTCAATGAATACCAAGTCTTAGCTGGGTAATGGAAGAAACAAGATATCTCAGTGTCGGGAGAAATATAATATAGTTACATAGCTGAAAAGAGACTTGCGTCCATCAAGTTCAGCCTTCCTCACATATGTGTTTTGCTGTTGTATCCAAAAGAAGGCAAAAAAAAAACAGTTTGAAGCACTTCCAATTTTGCAACAAGCTAGGAAAAAAAATCCTTCTTGACCCCAGAATGGCAGTCAGATTTATCCTTGAATCAAGCAGTTATTACCCTACATTGAAAGATTATATCCTTGAATATTCTGTTTTTGCAAGTATGCATCTAGTAGCTGTTTGAACATCTGTATGGACTCTGATAAAACCACTTCTTCAGGCAGAGAATTCCACATCCTGATTGTTCTTACAGTAAAAAAAACCTTTCCTATGCCTTAGACGAAATCTTCTTTCTTCTAGTCTAAACGCATGACCTCCTGTCCTATGTAAAGTCCGGTTTGTGAATAGATTTCCACACAATGGTTTGTATTGGCCTCGAATATATTTGTATAATGTTATCATATCCCCTCTCAGGTGACGTTTTTCTAAACTAAATAGGTTTAAATTTGTTAACCTTTCTTCATAGCTGATATGTTCAATTCCTTTTATTAATTTTGTAGCCCGCCTCTGCACTTTTTCTAGTGCCATAATATCCTTCTTTAGAACAGGTGCCCAAAATTGCACAGCATATTCAATGTGTGGTCTTACCAGTGATTTATAAAGAGGTAAAATGATATTCTCATCCCGAGAATGAATGCCCTTTTTCATGCATGACAATACCCTACTGGCCTTGGCCACTGCTGATTGACATTGCACATTGTTGCATAGTTTGTTGTCTATAACAATTCCCAAGTCCTTTTCGTGTGTTGTTATCCCTAATTCGCTTCCATTAAGGGTATACGTTGCTTGTGTATTCTTTACGCCGAAGTGCATAACTTTGCATTTTTCAACATTAAATTTCATCTACCATTTGAGTGCCCAGTCCTCCAGTCTATCTAAATCCCTCTGCTGCAAAGTAATATCTTGCTCACATTGTATTATTTTACAAAGTTTTGTGTCATCTGCAAACACTGAAACATGACTTCCAATGCTGTCTTCAAGATCATTTATAAACATGTTAAATAGAAGGGGTCCCAGAACAGACCCCTGAGGGACACCACTTGCCTCCTCTGTCCAGCTTGAAATTTTACCATTAACGACAACTCTTTGTACTCTGTTTTTAAGCCAATGTTCTACACAAGAACAAGCATTTTCATCTAGACCAATTTCCTTGAGTTTGAACACTAATCTTCTGTGTGGAACTGTATCAAATGCCTGGGCAAAGTCCAAATAGATCACATCCACTGCAACACCCTGATCTATACTTCTACTTACTTCTTCGTAGAATGCAATCAAGTTAGTTTGACATGACCTATGCTTCATAAAACCGTGCTGATTTTTGCTGATAACCATGTTCTTCTCAAGGAATTCTTGAATATAATCCCTTAATAACATTTCAAATATTTTACCAGCCACAGAAGTTAAGCTCACAGGTCTATAATTTCCAGGCAAGGATTTTGAACCCTTTTTGAATATAGGAACCACATCTGCCTTCCTCCAATCCTCCGGAACACTTCCTGAAAGAAAAGAATCTTGAAAGATTAAAAACAGAGGTTCACTTATTTCTACACTTAGTTCCTTAAGTACACGTGGATGGATACTGTCAGGCCCTGGAGCTTTGTTTATATTCACTTTCTTTAGTTGCTGAAGCACCTTGTCTTGAGTTAACCAATTACAATTATTCTGCAAGTTTTTAGTAGCAATCATTTGCACATCTATTGCCATGGGTTCTTCCTTAATATATACAGAGGAGAAATAGTTATTTAAAATTCCTGCCTTTTCCTGGTCTTCATTGACTAACACCCCCGTTTCAGTTTTTAGTGTAGCTACACTTTCATTTTTGGGTTTTTTAGAATTTATGTACTTAAAAAATGCTTTGGGGTTGGTTTTGCTCTCTTTAGCTATAATTTTTTCATTTTGAAGTTTAGCAAGTCTAATTGCCTTTTTGCAAGCATTATTTGCTTCCTTGTATCTTTTATAAGATGCATCTGATTTGTCCGATTTAAATGCTTTAAATGCCCTTTTCTTAATTTTAATCTCTTGTTTTACTTTTCTAGTAAGCCACATTGGTTTTAATTTGTTTCTTTTATATTTATTTCCCAATGGTACATACTGAGAAATGTACCTTTCTAATATTTGTTGGAAGATGATCCATTTATCCTCAGTGTTCTTTTCACTAAAGAGTTTATGCCAGTCAATATATTGTAAAACTTCCCTTAACTCATTGAAATTGGCCTTTTTAAAATTATATGTTTTAGTATACCCCATGTGCTTTTGTTTTTTTGAGTTTATTTCAAAGGACACTATATTGTGATCACTATTTCCCAAGTGCTCACCTCAGGGGCGTATTAGCCGCGAGGCAAACAAGGCATTTGCCTTGGGCGGCATTTTCCAGGGGGTGGCAAAAAAAGCCGCCCCCAAATGCCCAAGGCAAATGTCTTGTTAGCCTTGCGTCTGACAGACATGCTGAGCTGCCGGCGGGCTGCTGGGCGGTCGGGCGGCGCTGGTGGGTGGCTGGCAAGGGAGCACTTCCTCTGAGCTGTCTGCTCAGCTCCCTCGCGCACCGCAGAGTGAGGCTGGGAGCCGGAATATGACGTCATATTCCGGCTCCCAGCCTCACTCTGAGGCGCGCGAGGGAGCTGAGCAGACAGCTCAGAGGAAGTGCTCCCTCGCCAGCCGCCCGCCGGCCAGCCAGTGCCGCTTGCCCAGCAGCCACTGGACCACCAGGGAGCAAGAGACACCCCCCAGCATTCCCAAAGGTAAGGAGGCTGGAGGGGGGGTGGTTAAATTTTTTTAAAAAAATGTGTTAATGTGGGTGAGTGTGTGTGTGTGTGTCTGTTAGTGTGTTTCTGTTAATGTGTTTCTGTTAGTGTGTTTGCCTGTGAGTGTGTGTCTGTTAGTGAGTGTGTGTGTCTGTTAGTGTGTGTGTTTGCCTGTTAGTGTGTGTGTTTGCCTGTGAGTGTGTGTGTATGTTAGTGAGTGTGTGTGTCTGCTAGTTTGTGTCTGCTAGTGAGTGAGTGTGTGTCTGTTAGTGAGTGTGTTTGTCTGTTACTGAGTGTTAGTGTGTCTGTTAGTGTGTGTGTGTGTTTCTGTTAGCTAGTGTATGCGTATCTGTCAGTGAATGTGTGTGTGTATTTAGAATGCGGGGCAGGGGGAAAGGTTGGGTGGGGGTGGCGCGGGGGCGCCTGAGTTTTGTCCTGCCTAGGGCAGCACAAAACCAGGACACACCACTGGCTCACCTACTTGAATGTTGGTCAAAAGATCAACGTTGTTTGTTAAAACCAGGTCCAGACAAGCGTCCATTCTAGTTGGTGCTTGTACTAGTTGTGACATGAAGGTGTCATTTAACAAGTTTAAAAACCTAATTCCCTTTGCTGAGCTACTAGTCCCTCTGTCCCAATTTATGTCCGGGTAATTAAAATCTCCAATAATTAAAGTGTTACCCAGATTTTCAGCTTTCTCAATTTGCTCAAACAGCTGTTGTTCCTCGTCAATATTAACATTAGGTGGTTTATAACATATCCCAACCAATAGTTGGTTTCCCTTATTTTCCCCAAGCAAATATTTACCCATAAAGCCTCCACATTTTCCTCATCGCATTCCATTTGCTTAAGATTTGGCTTTAAATCATGGTTAACATACAAACATACCCCACCACCCTTCTTGTTTTTCCTATCCTTCCTAAATAACATGTACCCATTTAAGTTAACTGCCCAGTCATGTGTCTCATCCCACCATGTTTCAGTTATGCCTATTATATCATATTGTTTAGTGTATGCTAATGCCTCTAGTTCCCCCATTTTGTTATTTAGGCTCCTTGCATTAGTAAGCATACATTTAATATCATGCATCACTTGTATATTTTGTGAATTATCAACATTACATAGCTTCTCTGTTCTGAGCTTGCCCCTCCACCCGTCTCCACCCTCCTTATGCTGTGCTAAAGCCCATCTCCTTTCTGTCTTATCTCCATTTTGTAAATTGCTATGAACCTCCCCCCCTACTACTAGTTTAAAATCTCCTCCAACCTTCTAGCCATCCTATCCCCCAGCACTGCAGACCCTCTCCCGTTTAGGTGCAATCCATCACTACTATAAAGGTTGTACCCAATCGCAAAGTCGGCCCAGTGCTCTAAAAACCCAAAACCCTCCTTCCTGCACCAAGACTTCAGCCACGCATTAACCTCTCTAATCTCCCGCTGCCTTTCCACTGTAGCGCGTGGCACAGGTAATATCTCAGAGAATACCACCTTGGAGGTCCTTTTCTTAAGCTATCTACCTAATTCCCTGAAATCCTTCTTTAGGACCTTCCATCTTCCTCTTACTTTGTCATTGGTACCAACATGGACCATGACCGCTGGGTCATCCCCAGCCCCTCCCAATAATCCATCCACTCTGTCAGCAACATGCCGGACCCGAGCACCCGGGAGACAGCAAACTGTCCGGTTGAGCCGATCAGAGCGGCAGATTGCCCTATCTGCTCTCCTAATGATAGAGTCCCCTACCACCACAACCTGTCTTTCCTTCCTTACATTTTGATTCCCACCCGTACTAGGGGGGCTGTTAGCTTGACTGATAGAAGTAACAGCTTCCTCTAATACAGCTACTCCTGAGCTGATGCTCCCAACATCTTCCCTCAAACGGGCAAATCTGCTAGGTTGCACCAAATCAGGACTAGCTAGCCCTTTCCTCTTCCCTTACTCCCTGCTTCCTCGCCCCACTGTCACCCAGCTACATGCCTGTTCCCCATCTGTCTTATCTCCTCCCTCTCCACTACCTGTCCCCACTAAACTCTGCTCAGTCAGCAGCAGACTCCTCTCAAGATTGTCGATCTCCCTCAAAGTTGCGATTTGCTTCTCGAGATCTCCAATCTGAGCTTCCAGAGAAGCCACTCGCACACAACCATCACAGAGGTATGGACCCTGGACGGGTACATCCAGGCATCCATACATGCAACAAGATGTGCATTGAGTTAAACCAGCAATCTTGCTAACACTCATTTCCCCAGATACAGAACAATAAAAATAAAATAAAATATATATAAAAAAAAATACCTTGATAGTTTAAACCCCTAGTTAGTTTTAACTCCTGGTTTTCTAACTCCTACTTGAAAGAGTCTGCTTCCAAGTAATGTGAGCAGTGAGTTAGGGGTGTGCCTTTATGGGGATACAAATCCCACACAGGTGCAATTAAGGAACACTCCCCCCAATCAATCATGCAGCAGCAGCACAAAAGAGGGGGAAAATATATTTTACGATATTCAACTTAAAAAAAATAGAGCAGCTACCCCAACAATGATCTCTTATCCCACATAATGTGTGCAATAAATATAGCATAAGTGGGTGCTATTCCTTGTGCTATCAACATATAGGTATGGTGAAAGAGGTAGTGAAGATCCATGATATAGACATCAGCAATGTATTTTAATCTATAGGAAATAATATGTGCATCTAACAGTTACCTATCATAGTAAATATATTTAATTTCATTGTATCATTGTAATAAATCTACTATTATATACACTTGTAATTAAAAAAATATATTTTATCTATTTTCTGTGCTTCTGTCTGTCCATCTATCTATACTACAAATTTATCATTACAAATAATTGTAATTATTATTTACTAATGCCTTGGTTTTGAAGATGATACAACATTATGAAACATATTAAAAACAGAACAGAATACTATTTGCAAAGGAAATTAAACAACATTGACAACCGGGAAATGGACTAGCAGATGTCTTTTAACATATGTAGAAAACTATAAATGAGTGCATTTGGAGAAAATATTATGCTAATTAGACGTTGAATGGTTCTTAATTGGGGAAATACTGTATTGGGGAATGTGGGTGTACTTTTGATAATAGACAATAAAGTATAATATAGTTTATATTGAAATAATAGAATATATACATAAATACATTATTTCCCTTTAATCAATCCTTGGTAAGCACTGGCCATGAAATTACAGCACATTTCAAGACACTAGTTTGCAAAGACAGTAAGGAACTAGTAAGGTTTGGGCAGGTATATTGTTACTTAAATCAGCATTGTCACCGTCTGGGGACTTTGCCGAATTTGCCTAATTTGCAAAGATCCCCAACGGTGACACTGCTGCAGGGAGCCCGGTGGCTTGGTAAAGGTGAGATTTTCTTACCTGAATCTGATATGTGGCCATCTTGATCCAGAAGGTCCTCTTCGTAGCCAAAGTCACTGCTGTACTCTCTCATGCATGATAGTACTGCATCAAGGTCTATGGAGGCACAGCTAATTCCCTATGGAGAATCCTGCAGTCTCGCACTTAGACTTCACCGTGAGTCTAACAAAGTCAGGCAGAGGAGTAATATAGAGACAAAGCTGTTCCTATTTTGTCACATTATATATATTGTATGTGTTGGAATTTCAGTGAAATTCTAACACAGTCAAAATGAGTATTTCATAAAAATTCTATTGAAACACAAATTTTTCGTGTGGGGGGATGGGAGGGTGACAGTGCCACTTTAAACAGGTTTATAACTGATGTCTAAGCAAATATTATGACCATGTCTGGTTTTAATGAAAAAAAACAACAAATATTATAGTGCTGTTTGTGCTCATTTGTATATCTTGTAATTTCCCCCCTTATTATATATAAATGGCACATGCTTATCTTCCTTAATTTACAGATACATATAAAAATCACAAATAATTCTATAAAAGCAGTTTCAATTGTTTGATATGAAAAAAAAATAACCACTATGATGCAATTAAAAATATAATTTATGATCATGAGCATACTCCATCATATTCTTATATGGGCAAATAAGAGATTATACACATACATATATTTACTAAATAAGTTGTTGGGAGTTTCATAATTTTGTGTAACAGTAAGGACTGTTATGATTAGATATTAATTGACAACGTTATTGTGTCCCCTTTAGCCTTTTGCATACTATTAGAAAGGCATATGGACATTTAGATCTAAAACAATTAAATTCAACTAAAGCAAGATCAGTTAGAATATATTCTACTGAATACAAATTTGAGAATATTTTTTATTGTTGTCCGGAAATCAGATATCAAATTAGAAATGCTTTATATATATATATGTTTGCTGTTATATGATGTTTTAAAACTACAACTTCCATGATGCCTTGTCAATCTAAAGGCATGCAAAAACACGCAAAGCATCATGGGAGTTGTCATTCTACAACATCTGGGGATCTACCTGTTGGGTAGCCCTGTTTTAGGCACTCCTGGTATAAAGCATCAGAATGTGAAAAAAAATCTGAAAATTATTGGAATAACAATTAGTTGTCAAAGGACTAAAACCATTGCTTAGTAAGCAAAAAGTGTTTGTATATTTTAGGTTAACTTAACCCCTTAAGGACAGAGCTTTAGAAGCTTGTCTTTCACTTAATGACAACAGCATTTTTTTAAATTTTCTGCTGTTTGCGTTCAACTGCAATTTGCATTTTACTAATTTATTGCACCAACGCATATTATATACTGTTTTTTTAAAGGACAGAAAGGGCTTTAATTTGATGTAACACATCAAATTAAATATATATATATTTTTTTAACCTGGAGCATTAAAAGTTAATTTTTACTTTTAACAAAGTGAGTCCGTGGAGTGCTATCTACCTTTTCTTTATATTTTTGCCAGACAAGCACCCGGCATTAAATATTGTCCACAGTGAGTGCAACACTACTTGTATTTTTGTATTTATGTTTGGCATTTGGCAATGCTGACCGTGTATGCACCCTGGACTTTTGGCTTACATTCGAATTTTAGTTAGAATTGGAGATTTTTCTATATAACCGTACCTTGCACACCTTTTGGATAATTATTAATACCGATTGGAGTATAGTACTGGCTGATAGCGAGTGATTTTTTTTCATGGAGGATTTTTTTACCCTAGCTGGGGGACTGACCGAACAGGCCGAATTATGGCAATATAATGAAACTGACGCTGAAAGGATTAGATGGTCAGAAACCACGACAGATTTACCTAGCACTACCACGTTACGGGAAATTTATTTTGAACTACTCAGACTGAAGAAACGTGAGACTGATCTGGATTTACACGGATTATTCTTATCAGAGTATCATAAGAAACTACAGATCCCGAGGGGCTTCAGAGTGAAAAACGTCCCTACTATTGGGAGACTCAAGCCGAAGGTGTGCAGGAAATGGGTGGCCGTACTGAACAAATGTTCCCTTGATTTGATGCTGGTGATCATTGAGGATGTGAGAGAGGATCTGGTCCAAATACGGAGAAGAATTACAGAACTTGAGACACAACAAACAATCCTCTTGTCATCTGTAGAAGCTGCACCAACCCTCTTGAAATTGGAGGAAAATGTGAAACAATATAAAACTGATCTTGTACGCTTCAAAAGAGAGAAACAGGAAAAAGTAGCGGCTGATTATAAAGAGCACACTGTGTACAGGTGGCTGAGTGGACACAGTGAACGTCCTAGATTTGCAAGGAAGCGCAAGTTTATACGTAAACCACGACAATTCACTATTGACAAAACGTCGGGGGAGTCGAATTCGGAGTCTGACACCTATCCTGAGAGAAGTACTACCTCTGAGCCTTTTTTAGAAGGGGCACAAAAAGAACATACAGGGATACGGACGAGGAACCAATATCGGAATCTGGCACCAGAAAGAGGCTCATCACGAGACGTGGCCAGAAGGGGAGAACCTTCTGGGGGAAGAGGGAGGCCCCCAAGATTCCAGATATGATACCAGTTTTCAACATCTCTTCCAGAAGACTCCTTCCTGATGAACTCAATTTACTTAGCAAAGGGTTATCCTTTGTCCCCACTAATGGACCTAATCAACTCCAGTGGGAGAGTGAATTATTCAAATTCGGACGCACTATGCGACTCAAAGATTTCTTTAAAAACCATCCAGCACAGGCGACAGATCAAAGATCAAAGTTCAAACCTAAAAGTATATTTGATCCAATATCCAACCAGGCCACGATCAAAACTTTTCTATGTTCAGTGGAGAAAGAAGCAAGAGATATTTTTGGCACACAGCATAAGCCACACTCTAATTGCACTGTCAGGGACAGAGAGATCATTACATCGTTGTCCAGTGACAGTAAAATCGTGATAAGACCAGCTGACAAGGGGGGAGGCATAGTTGTAATGAGCTATGTGGATTATCGGGAAGAGATTCTTAACCAATTAGGCGACCAGCAAACGTACCTTCAGATCCCTACGGACCCCACAATGCAATTGCAGAATCATTTGGATAGGATACTCAGGAGAGGTCTGGAAGCCGACTATCTAACTAAGGAACTATATGAGTTTCTGACACCATCAAATCCCAGGACACCCATCCTGTATACTTTACCGAAAGTACACAAAAACGTCGAAAAACCTCCCGGTCGGCCCATTGTGTCAGCCAAAGAGGGAATCCTGGAACCAATAGCCCAATGGCTCGACTTTCTCATGAAGGAGACAGTGGTCAATCTCTCAACATGTCTGAAAGACACACCCTCGTTCCTACGATTAATCTCTGCAGTGGATTTACCTCCTGAACCAGTGATGCTCTTGACTTGCGACATCAAAAGCTTGTACACTGTCATTCCTCACCTTGACGGCATAGCAGCTACTAGACAAGTATTGGCACAATCCTCACATTACCAGGGTCCACCCATCGAATTTGTAATGGAACTACTAGAAGCAGTGCTAACATGCAATTATTTTCGCTTCGAGAATACTTGGTATCGACAGATAGCGGGTACCTCAATGGGGGCAGCCATGGCACCTATGTATGCCAACTGCTATATGTATAAATTTGAGATGGAACACATTCTGGAACCATTTAAGACCAAGATTCTATTGTATGCACGTTTCATTGATGACCTGTTCTTCATAGTGAGAGGCGATCCAGATACCGTCTCTGACATGGTAGCCACAATTAACATGGCGAGCCCCAATATCGAACTGACCATGACAGCCAGTAGAACCACCGTCGACTTCCTCGACGTGAGAGTGGGTATTGAAAACAGTAGAATTATTTATACCCTGTTCACCAAACCCACCGACCGCAATACACTCTTACATGCCGATAGCTTCCATCCAAGCCATCTGAAAGCTTCCTTACCATATTCTCAGTTCCTGAGGGTCTTCAGGAACAACTCAGACCCTTTTAAAGCACAGGAACAAATCAACACCATGAGGGACAAGTTCCTTGAACGGGGCTATAAGAAAGTAATCCTGGATAAAGCCTTACTGAAATGCCAGCAGCGGGGGGCGAGTTCTAACAACATAACTCAACGTTTGGTGTTTCCAACAATTTACAACACGGCCTCCTCAGCATTAAGAAGAGCTGTCAATAAGAACTGGCGGATACTCAGCAATGACACCAGTCTTCCCAAGGAATTAGCTTTTCCGCCAATGATGAGCTATTAGAGAAACAAGAGTTTGAGAGACTTACTTGTGAAGACAGATCCTTCTCACTGTTATGACACCAAAACAACTAAGAGTAATTACGGGTGCTATCGATGCCTGGGATGTGTTACCTGTGGACATATGGTCCCAGGGCGCACGTTCTCACATCCCCACACTGGTAAACAGTACACCATTAAACATCGCTTAACTTGTACTAGTGATTTCGTCATTTACAAGCTGTCATGTCCCTGCGGCCTAGTTTATATAGGCAAAACTGACTTACCGCTAAGGGAACGGATTCGAAACCACCGCTCAAATATTCGGGTCGCATACCGTGATGGGGTATCAGAATTTCCAGTTTCTAGACATTTCTTGGAACTAGGACATACTCTTCCGTCACTCAAATTAATGGCGATTGACCACATCCCATTACCAAGGCGAGGGGGAGATCGGAAGAAAATGCTCCTACAGAGAGAAATCTACTGGATCAGAACTCTGGACACGATTGCACCAAAGGGACTTAATGAGAAATATTCTCTAGCAGTATTCCTATAATTGATTTGATTTGTTTGGGTCCAAGCTACATTACAATGAATCCAGAATACCCCTGAATCAACTCATGAGCCCACCCTGGGGGATAGGCTATGAGCCTTCAGAGTATGGAGGAGTAAACATAGCCCTACTGGTCCGAAGTATACAGTTGGGCAGGGATTCTAGCTTTAACTAGTGACCTTTTCCTCCGAAGCAGGCGTAGGTGAAGTGACCAGCGTCTATTCAGGGCTGTCTATATGTTCTACTATTTAATTCCCTTAATATGAGGCGGTCGAATTAGGACCTATTTGGCGTTTCTTAATCTTGGATAATGCTAGCAAAGGATATGTAGGTTTAAGCGCTAATTCTAGTAGTTGACCCATAGCATTAAACATAATAGACCACTTTGTTAAATAACTAATCGCCTTGTGCGATGCTTAGTAGCCATGGGAAGTACAGCATGGTATTCATTATGGTTGTTAGCTCTTATACATTCAAGTGCAGACATATGGTTTTGCACAGTTCCACACTATTTATTATCCTGTCAGCTAAGTGACTGGCAGGACCATAACAGATAGAAGTGGGTTGATGTGGCCCTTGTTTCTTTCATAGTTATTGCTTAAAATGTAGAGTGACAGTTCACACTTTAATGTCTCATGATAGTATGTTCCTTTAAGTGATTAGCTATACCCTGCATGTTCAAGACAGGGTCTTTCGGTCTGTCCCCCAGCTCCAACACTTGTTTTTATGTATATCATTTTTTATGTATATTATTGAGTATTTTCCTTTTCATGTGTGTTTTATGACACTGTTTTATCTTTGCAGTGGGTGAATTTGACCACACTTTGTTTTGTTGGGAGGCAGACCCTGTAAGCCTCGGTCCGCGCCCGCTAAGGTAGGATAGCGTCTGGTTGCCATGGAGACGCTCCCCTCAGTGCCGTGCGCTGGACGGACCCATGCACGATGCGCGATGACGTCATCCACACGCGACCTGCTTTTTCGGCGGGGCAATTGACCGGACGGCTTGTGGGGGCTTGCACCCAGCCAGGTGTGGTAAGTACACTGTTTGATTAGGGGTCTTTGGTGTGGTATATATGTGGAATCTTGTTATTTGCTGACCTTGTGCTGATGAAAGTCTGATTGGTCAGACTGAAACATCGATTTTTTTAACCTGGAGCATTAAAAGTTAATTTCTACTTTTAACAAAGTGAGTCCGTGGAGTGCTATCTACCTTTTCTTTATATATATATATATATATATATATATATATATATATATATATATATATATATATATATATATATATATATGTATATATATATATATATATATATATATATATATATATGCTTATTTATTATTAAAAAAAATACAGAAAAATGCAAAAAAAAATGAAACATTTTATGGTTTTTTTTTACAGTTTTTGCAATAATAATGTGTGCACAATTAGTGCAGGTTAAGGAAATAATTAAAAATAAATTCATTTAGTTGTTCTGATTTACAGAATATATAATGTGTCTGGGATTTTAAGTTTTTTTTGGTAGTTACAGGTCACAAAGCACAAGGAGTAAAATAAACTTTTACTGTGAAGCAATTTTAGAATTTGCTATGTTTGTCTTATAAGAAGAAAAGAAAACAAAATTGCCACACAAAAGTATTTGTTTATATAAAGTAGACACCACAGGCTATTTACCTAAGGTTGTTTTGACACTTTCTACATAGCCATTTCACCACCAACCTCTGCTAAATATTGGAGTAAAATTTAGTTTTTGGGGGGTTTTGGCACACAAACTTATAACAAAGAACTTCTCATGTGTATTTTGTAAAGTTGGTGTGTGCTATTCCTGTACAAAGTTTTATTTTGTGTTCAGTTACATCTGCTGAGTAAAATGACACCCCCATTGTATGTCTTTGGCACTATTTTGTGAAGCTACAGTGCCATATAGGAGACCTGTCCTTTCACAGTCGAATTTTGAGAGACGGATTTAATGAGCCTATGCTTCCATTTGGGGTATTATAATAGTTTGACTGTTCAAAAAAAAAAAAAAAACACAAAGGCCTACCATTTGTAAAAGTAGACACTCTAGGGTATCTCATAAGGTGCATATTGTGCCTTAGCATGCCCCCATTTTTTCACCAATATATGCCAAAGTATGTGGTAAAAAATAATTTGGGGCATTTTTTTACATACAGATTGCATTTTTGCTGGGCATTTTGTATATTTCATATGTACCACTAAGTTCAAACCCCCTAATTATGCTCAGCTAAGTCTTCTGAGTATAAAGACACCCCCAATGAATGTCTTTGGCACTATTTTGTGAAGCTACAGTGCCATATAGGAGACCTGTCCTTTCACAGTCGAATTTTGAGAGACGGATTTAATGAGCCTATGCTTCCATTTGGGGTATTATAATAGTTTGACTGTTCAAAAAAAAACAAAAAACACAAAGGCCTACCATTTGTAAAAGTAGACACTCTAGGGTATCTCATAAGGTGCATATTGTGCCTTAGCATGCCCCCATTTTTTCACCAATATATGCCAAAGTATGTGGTAAAAATAATTTGGGGCATTTTTTTACATACAGATTGCATTTTTGCTGGGCATTTTGTATATTTCATATGTACCACTAAGTTCAAACCCCCTAATTATGCTCAGCTAAGTCTTCTGAGTATAAAGACACCCCCAATGAATGTCTTTGGCACTATTTTGTGAAGCTACAGTGCCATATAGGAGACCAAGCCATATCAGTTTTTACCGAACTTTGAATTTTGACGCTGGGCCTATGTGCAATTTCCAAGCATCTTCACAGGTTTTAAATTCAAACTACCCCACAAAGGCCTACCATTTCTTAAAGTAGACACCCCAGGGTATTTCAAAAGGCATATTTTGAACCTTAGCGTGGGATCATTTTTCCGCTAGCTTGTACCAAGTGTAGTGGTAATAAGCGTTTTTTTTTTTCATTTTTGACACACAAAGTGAGTTTGCACAGTATATTTTGCAAACCTTATGTGTACTACCACTGTATAATACTTCATATGTTGCTCAGCTATATCTGCTGAGTACAAAAATACGCCCGTATGTACCTTTGCCAGGTAGTTGTGGACATCGGAGGGGCACATTTGGAACACAGCCATTGCATTTTTTTCAAACTTTAAATTTGTACACTGTGCCCATGTACCATTTTAGAGTATTTTACCAGGCTATATAATCCAAATACCCCATAAGCTTTTTTTTACCGTTAACCCCTAACTAGCAGTAAGCAGCACTAACAGTAAATTCCCCATGTTCCCATAACTCCCACCCACCCCAGCTAGCAAAATATTTAATTATACAATTAGTTAATTAAATAAATTGAACCCCTGAGGGTTAAAAAATAAATAAAAGTTAATCGTCAGGGGTTAAAAAAAAATTAGATCACAGTATAATACTGTGATCTGTATTTTGATCACTGTAGGCAGTGATCGACTGGCAGGGAAGGGGTTCATTTTTATTTGTACTGAGTAAAGGGGGGTGTTTTTTATATTGTTTACTTAAACGTTATTAAAACTTTTGTTAAACTTAATTTTTTAACTTTTTAAAGCTTATTTTAAAACTTTTTTTAACGTTAACCCCTAGTTAGCCTAACACCAAATCCCCCAATTCCCCACTAACTTCCACCCTCCCCAGCTAGCTAAATTTATAATTTTAAAATACTTAAATTAATTATTAAAATAAGTTTAACCCCTGAGGGTTAAAAAAAAAAAGAATTAACCCTCAGGGGTTAAAAAATTTAATCAGATCATAGTAAAATGCAATCCCTGCCAATTGATCACTGTAGTCAGTGATCAATTGGCAGGGAAGGGGTTAATTTTTTTATTAAAATGGGTAAAGGGGGGTTGGAATTTAATTAAACTTTATTTATTTTTTTAACAGGGGGCAGGATTAGCACTGATCCGTCTCCCTGCACTTCACAGTGAACCTGGAAGTGCAGGGAGGTGGAAGGTGAGTATACTGAGCACATGTGCTCGCTCTGACATGCTGTCAGAGCGAGCACATGTGCTGGGACAGCCCGATCCGGTGCTCCCGGTCTGCCTCTAATACAGAGGCAGACCGGAGCACCATTAACCCTGCGATCGCCGCGATTGCGGCGATCTGGAGTTATTTTGCCGCGTGACGGACTAGGTCCGTCACTCGTCGTTAAGGGTTTCCCCTGAGTGACGGACCTCATCTGTCACTCGTCATTAAGGGGTTAATAAGCTATTTTAAAACTTACATGTAAAATATTGACTACATGTCGGGTTTTCAGAAATTAGCAAATTATTTTCCTAAAATCTAATACTTTATGTTAAAAGTTAAGAAAAGAAGAACATGTATTAGGAAAAAATGTGTTGTGTTTACATTTTTAAACCTGGCATTATTTATTATATATGACAAAATGCAAAATTTAGTCAAAAGTGACAGACTTTGAAAACTCTCTAAATTAGCTGAATTTGAAGATTATTTTTTCAGTATATTTATTTTTGGTTCAAATATACTAATAAATATATATAAATATAAATAAACAAAACAATTTGTCTTTTATTTTAATTTGAGCGACTATTTCTAACTTTAATATCAAGTATAATTTTTTGCAATTTAGAAAATGTTTACTCTATGTTTCACAATTCTACCAATTTGTCCCAAAAATAGAAGAAATCTTATGAAGATGGTTTGGCGTGTTTGTTCCTTTTAAAACTGACAGCATTTATAATATATGACAAAATGCAACTGCCTTGCACAGTAATTATATATTTCCCCTTACGCTGTGACAGCATGCTGCATATCAGAAAATTATAAATTAACTATATATTTATGACAGTTCTCTATACTTCTGGTCATTAAATGTGATTGTATTTTACGTAAAAAAAAAAAAAAAAAAAAAAGAGAATAGCTATGGAAAGGGGCAATATTAAATATATATTCCATCATTAAAAAATATGATACTCGAAGGATAAAGGATCTTACTTTTTTTTTGTAAAATGCCAGGAAACTAATTTTAAACTGTACATCTGGATAATGAGAAAACTATATTCATTCTAGCAAATAAATTACTACCTTGGAGTTTCTAGAGTTTAAACAACTTGTTGAGAGTGCCCAATTTATACTCCTTTAGGTGAGGAAGCAGTTGGACAATTTCCTTTTTATAATTATTCTTTGTCGTTATAAACTTCAGAATGTGAACTTCATAAGAACCATAAATAAAACAGATGGCATATTTCAATGTAATAAACTATACAAAGTAAGAACATATGTCTCGTTTGTTTTTTAAGTACCAACCATTTGCCTTTATATTGCTACATGGAGAATTTAGAACTAAGGAGCCCTTTCTAGATTTCCAACCCTTTCAATGGACAGTATTATTTAACACCAAAATTCAATATAAGTCATACTGAGTAAGCTTACAGCAGCCTAACAGGATTTCCAAGTCCCTAGGTTTACTTTGTTTCAAATACATTCTTCTTGATAATGAAATTCTATTTTAGTACAGTAAGCCAATATAGTGTAGTAACAACAATGTAAGGTTCAAACAATAAAAATAATTGCTGTTTTAGCATTTAAATTTAAATCACAAAATATTGCTGAACAGATGTCTTATCGGACAAAAAATCAATTTCTGTAGGTTTGGTGGTTCGTCCATAGGAGCATAGCGCAGTGCACTGCAAGTTAATTGCTGCAAAATTATTATTTTTTTTAGTTTTTCTTTTTTACTATTGTTAGATTATTATATGTTAGTTGATTTCTTGTCAAAAGTATGGTTACTTGAAAAACGTTTCGTGACATTACTGCTTTGTAGAGAAACAATTTCTAATTTTGTTAGGAAAAACTTTTATTGTGCTAAAACCCTATATTTAAAATATTTAAAAACTATTTTTTTTTTTACAATTCTGTTTTTATATGTTTATGGTATGTACCAGAGTATTATATCTCATCAGGTCTCTGAGTTAAAGGAACACTGTAGGGACTCGGACCACTTCATCTCATTGATTATGTGATTATGTCACTGTATCTGTCAATGTATATGTCTGTGTGCCATTGTGCATGTGCTCTGTGTGTATGTGCATGTATCAGTGTGTGCATCTGTATCCGTGTATTGAGTATCTATATATACACTAATCAAAATTATAGACACAACACTTGTTTTTGCCTCCACTTTACATGAGCTGAACGCAAAGATCTAAGACTTTCTATGTACACAAAAGGCCTATTTCTCTCAAATATTGTTTACAAATCTGTCTAAATCTGTGTTAGTGAGCACTTCTCCTTTGCCGAGATAATTCATCCACCTCACAGGTGTGGCATATCAATATGCTGATTAGACAGCATGATTATTGCACAGGTGTGCATTAGGCTGGCCATAATAAAAGGCCATTCTAAAATGTGCAGTTTTACTGTATTGGCAGGGGTCCGAGGGGGTCCGAAAACCAGTCAGTATCTGGTGTAATCACTATTCGCCTCACACAGTGCAACACATCTCCTTCGCATAGAGTTGATCAGGTTGTTGATTGTGGCCTGTGGAATGTTGGTCTATTCCTCTTCAATGGCTGTGTGAAGTTGCTGGATATTGGCAGGACCTGGAACACAGTGTCGTATATACCGATCCAGAGCATCCCAAACATGCTCCATGAGTGACATGTCCGGTGAATATCCTGGCCATGCAAGAACTGGGATGTTTTGAGCTTCCTGGAATTGTGTACAGATCCTTGCAACATGGGGCCGTGCATTATCATGCTGCATACAGAACAGTAGGTTAGCACTAATTAACACACAGAAAATGTGTAGGCAGCAGCCCCAAAAAAAGGAATCCCTCAAAAAACATTTAAAAAAAACACAGAAAGTCAGGAGAAAAGGAAATAGCAGTAGTAAAATCTAATGATACAACAGTATCTAGCACAAAAGCAAAAATAGGCTTAGTGCAAAAATGAAGTGGGAAAAAAAGTCTCACAGTATAAGTTCTTGTTATCCAAGGATGAAAGTCAGTGCGTGATAGGATGTACTGTCCTCAGTTCTACTTGACCATAGATAATATAGAAGACGAGAGACAGGGATAGGTGATAGTATAGCTTGTTGAATTCAGTCTTATATAAGTAAAAAAAATAACGATGGAACACTCACATTTAAAAGAGCTATAGCCTGCTCTAGCAGTAGAGGCGTACAGTGGTATAATCCCCCTTTAAATGATAGATGGCAACTGTCAACCACGTACACACCAAGATGATATAAAAGACAGGAGACAGGGGCAGTGCAGATTGTTAAATTCAATCAGATAAAAGTAAAAAATAGCGATGGAACACTTACATTTTAAAGAGCTTTAGCCAGCTCTAGCAGAAAGGGTGTATAGCAGTATAATCCCCGCTTTAAAGGGACACATCTTAGGCACCCAGACCACTTCTGCTCATTGGAGTGGTCTGGGTGGCAACTCCCACTACCCTTAACCCTGCAAGTGTAATTATTGCAGTTTTTCATAAACTGCAATAATTACATTGCAGGGTTAACTCCACCTCTAGTGGCTGTCTACTAGACAGCCACTAGAGGGAACTTCCTGGTCCCTAGCACAGATTAACTACTAAAGATGCTTGGTTGAATATTTTTGAGACTGGAGAAGTAATTATAAGTTGCTTTTTAAGTTTAATTTGGGGGAACCAATTGAAGTATAAAAGTATAAAAAATCCCCCAGGAGTTTCCCCCACCATACACCACTAGCAAATAAAAAATATTAATTGCTAAATTAAATCCCCAAAATAAAATCACTATGTGTTGGTGGGTTCACACAACAAATAATGTGCTGTATACTTATTTCAGCTTAAATATACCCTTACACAAAGATAAAAAGCTTCTATTGCAGAAACTGCATGAATGCGACTTACACAATATTGTGTGCAAATCACCAAAATGTGAGGATTTCCTTTTGTATCTGTTGCAGTGAAGTCATTAAATAACACAACTTACCATGCATTCATGTTAAATGCCTGACGGTTAGTGATGTCGCGAACATGAAATTTTCCGTTCGCGAATGGCGAACGCGAACTTCCGCAAATGTTCGTGAACGGGCGAACCCGGCGAACCGCCATAGACTTCAATAGGAATTTTAAAACCCACAGGGACTCTTTCTGGCCACAATAGTGATGGAAAAGTTGTTTCAAGGGGACTAACACCTGGACTGTGGCATGCCGGAGGGGGATCCATGGCAAAACTCCCATGGAAAATTACATAGTTGATGCAGAGTCTGGTTTTAATCCATAAAGGGCATAAATCACCTAACATTCCTAAATTGCTTGGAATAACGTGCTTTAAAACATCAGGTAGGATGTTGTATCGATCAGGTAGTGTAAGGGTTACGCCCGCTTCACAGTGACAGACCAAACTCCCCGTTTAACGCACCGCAAACAGTCCATTTGCACAACCGCAAACTCCCCATTTGCACAAGGTTGGATACCAAGCTAGCCATGTCCTGTTCCTTGTCCTCACTGATGTCATTGAAGGTCTCTTCCTCCACCCAGCCACGTACAACACCAAGGGTCCCCGAAAGGTGACAACAAGCCCCCTGTATTTTTTTTTTAATGTACACTACTGTTACACCAGATATGAGTTGCACTGGTGTGACACTGTGCCCTGGCAGGCCCTGAAACGCACACGTGGGAAGGAAACTGACTGCTATTATATTACAGCCCAAAAAGTTTTTTGTTTTTTTTTAAATGCAAGCTATTGTGGCACCAGATATGAGTAGTGGCACTGGGACCACCTTAAAAATATTGGATATCGCTAAAAATCATGATCACTATATACTTTCTCTACAAGCCTCTAAAACGAACCAAACTACTCATCCATCTGCCATACCACTTTATCCCACCTAGAACTAGTGCCCAGTTAAAATACTTGACTCTTACTTACCCACACTCAGTCATGCCACACACATTTCACCACTACTCTCACTGAATCCCTCTGACTACGGCTAAATTCATCTTCTACATCAGAACACTACTCCTAAGATTGGGTTGTATCCATGTCTCGGGTCTTTCATTTAGAATAGGGGCAGCTTCGGTCTCCTTCAACACTGACACTCCAGTGCATATTATTAAAAGATTGGGCAGATGGAAATCCTCAGTCTACAACCGATATATTCCTCATCCCGAGAAAGAAATGAGGAAAGCTTTTAAAAGTTTGGCTTTGTAAATTTGATGCAATAAGTGTGTTTTTCTTTAATACCTTTTCACCCTCTTTGCACGAACCCGATTTACATATATTACTTATATGTTTCTGAACATATATATTATATTATTCACTCACTCACTCTCTGGGCCGGCCTAAGACATCATGCTGCCTAGGTCCAACGATAAATGACTGTGGGGGATAATGTATAATAAACACAGGTTACTGGCTATGGGGAGGATAATGTATAATAAACAGAGGTTACTAGCTATGGGAGGATAATGTATAATAAACACAGGTTACTGGCTATGGGGAGGATAATGTATAATAAAAACAGGTTACTGGCTATGGGAGGGATAATGTATAATAAACACAGGTTACTGGCTATGGGAGGGATAATGTATAATACACACAGGTTACTGGCTATGGGGGGATAATTTATAATAAACACAGGTTACTGGCTATGGGAGGATAATGTATAATAAACACAGGTTACTGGCTATGGGGGATAATGTATAATAAACACAGGTTACTGGCTATGGAGGATAATGTATAATAAACACAAACACACAAAAAAAATGAATGCAGCTTCAGAATGAATCTAAATTGTATGCTGTCTAGGAGGTGGGAGGGTCTGGGAGGGAGGGTCTGCTGCTGATTGGCTGGAATGTGTCTGCTGACTGTGAGGTACAGGGTCAAAGTATACTCAATGATGATGAATAGGGGGCGGACGGAACATTGCATATGTTCGGCGTCCGTGGCGAACGCGAACACGCTATGTTCGCCAGGAATTATTCGCCAGCGAACCGTTCGGGACATCACTACTGACTGTACAATAATCGCAATACAGTTTACAATGTAAGACATGAAAGCATGACATAGTACTAGTTGATAAGCTAGTAACGGAGGACACTCTATGGGGCCTGTTGGAAGAGCTACGCCGCAACATCGCGGCAGATATATGGCAGTTCTGAAAGGAGATAGGTGGGATCTTGGCCCGACACGGAGTTGAACAACGCTGCACAGGAGACCCACATTTCTACCTTAGAACCAAAGCTTGCCACTGTACAGTGCATGCAAAAGCAATCTCAAGACCATATGGCAGCTCTAGAGGAGAAACGTCGCTGGAAAATTATTAAAGTATGCAGACTACCTGAAACCATCAATACAGCTGAACTACCACACTTATTCCACATAATGTTTTCCATGCTATTTTTGGCAAAACATGCCAAAGCTATGCCCTTAGATGGCTGATACTGCATCCCGGGATTCACAACTGGCACTACAAGAGTGGGGAGAATTATAATCTTATGCTTCCAACTGAGTCACGTCCGAACAGCCTTTATGGTGACTGTCCATAACAGATCACCTCTCCAGTTTGAGGAACATTCACTTACCTTCTATCCGGACTTATCAAAGGCCACCATGCACTGGTGACGTTCTTTGAGACCTCTCACACACGCACTGGTTGCGAATAAGGTGCCATATAAATGGGGCACACTTCACTGTCTACTCATACCATGGGATACTGGCACACTGAAGGTGTGTGAATCTTCAGAGATAGCTGATACCCTGCAACAACTTGGTCTGGCTACACAGACCACTGGGCCAACTACTTCCTGGGACCCCAACAGGGTCACACCATTTATAACTGCGGCCCGCTGGAAAGAGCCCCCATCCCTTGATTAACCTGCGGATCGTCCTGCAGTATTAGTTCTTTGTTCTTATACTACTAGGCTTTTATTTATATTATATTGATGTTCTATATTCTTGTTAACTCAAAAAGTACCTAATCTCATACACGCTGTGATTTTATTCCACAATATAGTGGTCTTTAAGCCCCACCGGCTTTGAAATTCCACCTCCCCCCACTAATTTACAGCCTGGTTATATATATTACTCTTCTACCATTTAAGTGGGGTAACTAGCCTCCGTAGATTCCCGTGAGAGTCACACCTCCACTCTATAACCAACTTTAATGGAGGCATCTTTTGCTCCTCGTCCATTCATGTTTTATTTTGGATTTTCTCATTGGATTTTTTTTTATAGTTTAAAAACACACAGTCTTATTACTAAATGTTCTGCCTCTCAATATGCAATGTTCTGCTGATGAAGCCTAAAGTATCCGCAACTATGTGCTCACCGTATTGTACATTTTTCTCATGAAAAGCTGGACATAGTATGAAACCATTCATTAAATTCACAAAAACTTTATGAATTAAAAATGCTTACAGAACTGGTGGTGGAATCTCCTCTAATAAGAAGAAGAGACTTTGGCACTCACAGGGTTCACATACATCATAATGCAAAGAGCAACATTTCAACCTAAACAAAAGTCTTTGTTTATGTCGTAATATTGCTCTTTGCATTATGATCCAATAAAACTGCTTTGTATGTGAACCTTGTGAGTGCCTGAAGTATCTTCTTGAATATATCTGGTACACAGGATTTGTTGGTCCTGCATCAGCCAAGCACCCTGCTGCTTCTGGAAATTGAGTGTGGTCCTTTCTCCTTTTGTGGTAAAACACTGCTAATAACAAGTCTTGCAAACAAAACCATATGTGCCTCAAACAGCAATCAAAGTTTTTCACTCAGGACTTAGAACTAACAAGTCTTTCAATCAAAGCAATGCAGAGAAGATCCGCTCAAGAATACCCATTTTACTGATCTTATTCATCTATTTCTTATTTTGTCAGTTTCACTTATAGCCTTATTTATTTATGTTCACCATTTAAGACTTTCGCCTATCTGATCTCTTCCATCCCCTTACAATAAAAATATAATATTTATTGTTTTGTGGATAGTTAATACAATGTTAAACAAAAATCCGCACACCAGTCAAGCCATAAGACTTGCTTTTCCCACAGAAATCACAAATTTGCAGTGTTGTCACTACCGCAAATATCTCAAAATCTCAAATGTTTTCCTTCGCTTTTTTTTCTTGATTGATTTTTCTCGCCTCAATGTCTGCATGCCTCTCCTCCCAAAAGTAGTTTTATCTAACCTCAAACTCTCTCTTACTGCCTGTGCCCCAAACAGCAGTCATAAGTCACTTTGAATTCACCTTGAATTCTCACTTTAGTGTGTGTCATTATTAATCTGATTCCTGATACATATCTAAAATAAAATAAACAAAAAGTCTTACCCCTCCTGGGTGGTATATATATTTTGTGTATTCCTCATTCTTGGGTCCTCTACCAGAGACCTGGGAATCTGATTGTTCTGTATATTAGTTGTTCCTAGAATGGCACTCTTGACAGCAATCTCAGATATCCCACCTGGAATCTGTTGCAGCCACTCTGCCAACTGGATCCTATCACAACTGAGCCTACTACTGCCTTCACTTTCACTTAACACATCCTTTCTAACTGTTCTTTCAGTCCTTGGTATTTGTCCATCTTCTCATGTTCTTTCTTCCTGATATTATAGTCACTGGGTATTGCCACATCCACCACCACTGAAGTCTTCTGTTTCTTGTCTACCACCATGATGTGAGGTTAGTTCACCAGTATTTGCTTCTCTGGCTGGATCTGAAAGTCCCACATGATCTTGTCATTCTGTAATTCTCAACTGCCCTTTGTGTTATATACCATCTGTATTTAGGCACGTGCAACCCATATTCTCAGCTGATATTTCGGAACAATCCCATCAACTTGGTTGTGCCTCTCAGTCTATGCTTTCATTATTTATTTATTCATTTAGTTACATATATTCATTTTTTTTGTGGATAGTTAATACAATGTTAAACAAAAATCTGCACATCAGTCAAGCCATAAGACTTGCTTTTCCCACAGAAATCACAAATTTGCAGTGATGTTACTACCGCAAAGGATTCTGGGTGGGCATATGCAAATTAGTTTAACAAAGAGTCACATTTTTGCCTCATTCTATTTTAAGCATGGATTCCTTCGGGTCTGTGTTTGCTGTATTCAACAGCTTTGAAACACAACTTAGGAAAAGATGCAAAGCCAGTAAACCACTCATGGACAGCTGTTTCATTGTTAATGCAAATCATCAGCATGAGGTTGGTTACTGGCTTGCTATTGAGGCTTGGCAGTGCTTGGTAAGCAAAATCCAAATATGTTATGGTGGGGAAATAATTGTGATTGAAAACCCCTTCCACCTGAAGTCTGTGGATAGTTAACACAATATTAAAGCGGCACTGTCATGCCGAATCCCGTTTTTTTTTTAACCCCCCTCCCGCCTCCACTACATCCAATTGACCCCCTAGTCACCCCCAAATGCCCCTAAGCCCCCCAGATTACCTATTTTTAAATCTGTATCTTCTGCCCCGATCTTTATTCAGGGCGCCGCCATCTTTGTGTGGGTAGGTGAAGTCCCTGTGGGACACGTCATCTACCCACACTAGACAGACTGTGAGATTCCCGCACATGCCCAGTGAAACACCTGGACATGCGAACGGGAATTTCATCTATTCATTCATTCATCAGACAGACGAATGAATGAATAGAAAAAATCAGACGAACAAACTAACACTGAGTATCAGTGTTCGTTTGTTCGATCAGTTTATTACGTCGGTAGCTCCCTCCTTGTAATATGTAAAGACAGAAGCGGTGGGGAGCTGTGCTCCCCACCACTTCATAAGCCCCCCAGGTCCCCCCCTCACTCTATGGGGGTCAATATGACCCCCATAATAGCACAAGGGAGATTAAAATCTCCCCAATGCCCCTACTCGCTATACCGCGAGTAGGGGCATGTACACTAAACAGTGAGCAGCCTGTGGCTGCTCACTGTAAAAACATAAATGGTAATAAGGGGGGGGGGGGGACCTACTGTCCTCCCCCCTGGCCCCCACCCCTGCGCGGTGGGTGGGGGCACTAATAAAATAATAAGAGGGGGGACCTACTGTCCTCCCCCCCCCGGCCCCCACCCCTGCGCGGTGGGTGGGGGCCCTAATAAAACAATAAGGGGGGGGGACCTACTGTCCTCCCCCCGGCCCCCACTCCTGCGTGGTGGGTGGGGGCCCTAATAAAACAATAAGGGGGGGGGACCTACTGTCCTCCCCCCCCCGGCCCCCACCCCTGCGCGGTGGGTGGGGGCCCTAATAAAACAATAAGGGGGTGACCTACTGTCCTCCCCCCCGGCCCCCACCCCTGCGCGGTGGGTGGGGGCCCTAATAAAATAATAAGGGGGGGGGACCTACTGTCCTCCCCCCCGGCCCCCACCCCTGCGCGGTGGGTGGGGGCCCTAATAAAATAATAAGGGGGGGGGACTTACTGTCCTCCCCCCCGGCCCCCACCCCTGCGCGGTGGGTGGGGGCCCTAATAAAATAATAAGGGGGGGGGACCTACTGTCCTCCCCCCCTGGCCCCCACCCCTGCGCGGTGGGTGGGGGCCCTAATAAAATAATAAGGGGGGGGACCTACTGTCCTCCCCCCTGGCCCCCACCCCTGAGCGCTGGGTGGAGGCCCTAAATAAAGATAGGGGGGGGGACCTACTGTCCTCCCCCCTGGCCCCCACCCCTGCGCGGTGGGTGGGGGCCCTAAATAAAGATAGGGGGGGGACCTACTGTCCTCCCCCCTGGCCCCCACCCCTGCGCGGTGGGTGGGGGCCCTAATAAAATAATAGGGGGGGGGACCTACTGTCCTCCCCCCCTGGCCCCCACCCCTGCGCGGTGGGTGGGGGCCCTAATAAAATAATAAGGGGGGGGGACCTACTGTCCTCCCCCTGGCCCCCACCCCTGCGCTGTGGGTGGGGGCCCTAATAAAATAATAAGGGGGGGGACCTACTGTCCTCCCCCCCTGGCCCCCACCCCTGAGCGGTGGGTGGGGGCCCTAAATGAACCCCCCCCCATCAAGGTGACTAGGGGTCCCAAGCCCCTAGTCACCCCCCCACCCAAAACATTCTATCCCCTACCTACCCCCCTCACCCTAAAAATAGTGAGGGGGGAATAAAATAACTAACCTGTAAAAAAAATAATTAAACTTACCATTTGACGTCTTCTTTTTTCTAAATTCTTCTTTCTTCAGCCCCCAAAAAGGCCAAATAAAAATCCATCATACCCGTCGCACGTTAAAAAAAAAAAAAAAAAAAACGAGCGCAAAAAAAAAATTAATCCATGTTCACCCATGGAGGGCACGCCGCGTACTGAGCTCCGCAGGGCGGGTCAAGGCTTATATAGCCTTGCCCCGCCCTGCAATTAGGCTTAGAACACACTGATTGGTTGGTTTAAGCCAATCAGAGTGCTCTGTGTCATTTTACAAGCGTGGGAAAATTCCAAAGAACTTTCCCACGCTTGTAAAATGACACAGAGCACTGTGATAGGATGGTTTTCAAGCCATCCAATCACAGTGCTCTGTGTAATTTTACAAGCTTGGGAAAGTTCTTTGGAATTTTCCCACGCTTGTAAAATGACACAGAGCACTGTGATTGGATGGCTTGAAATCCATCCTATCACAGTGCTCTGTGTCATTTTACAAGCGTGGGAAAGTTCTTTGGAATTTTCCCACGCTTGTAAAATGACACAGAGCACTGTGATTGGATGGCTTGAAAACCATCCAATCACAGTGATCTGTCATTTTACACAGCGTGGGAAAGTTATTTTGAATTTTCCCACGCTGTGTAAAATGACACAGAGCACTCTGATTGGCTTAAACCAACCAATCAGTGTGTTCTAAGCCTAATTGCAGGGCGGGGCAAGGCTATATAAGCCTTGATCCGCCCTGCGGAGCTCAGTACGCGGCGTGCCCTCCATGGGTGAACATGGATTAATTTTTTTTTGCGCTCGTTTTTTTTTTTTTTTTTTTTTAAAGTGCGACGGGTATGATGGATTTTTATTTGGCTTTTTTGGGGGCTGAAGAAAGAAGAATTTAGAAAAAAGAAGACGTCAAATGGTAAGTTTAATTTTTTTTTTTTTACAGGTTAGTTATTTTATTCCCCCCTCACTATTTTTAGGGTGAGGGGGGTAGGTAGGGGATAGAATGTTTTGGGTGGGGGGGGGTGACTAGGGGCTTGGGACCCCTAGTCACCTTGATGGGGGGGGGTTCATTTAGGGCCCCCACCCACCGCTATGGGGTGGGGGCCAGGGGAGGGAGGACAGTAGGTCCCCCCCCCTTATTATTTTATTAGGGCCCCCACCCACAGCGCAGGGGTGGGGGCCAGGGGGGGAGGACAGTAGGTCCCCTCCCCCTTATTATTTTATTAGGGCCCCCACCCACCGCGCAGGGGTGGGGGCCAGGGGGGGAGGACAGTAGGTCCCCCCCCTATTATTTTATTAGGGCCCCCACCCACAGCGCAGGGGTGGGGGCCAGGGGGGGAGGACAGTAGGTCCCCCCCCTATTATTTTATTAGGGCCCCCACCCACAGCGCAGGGGTGGGGGCCAGGGGGGGAGGACAGTAGGTCCCCCCCCCTTATTATTTTACTAGATGCCCCCACCCACCGCTCAGGGGTGGGGGCCAGGGGGGGAGGACAGTAGGTCCCCCCCCCTTATTATTTTATTAGGGCCCCCACCCACAGCGCAGGGGTGGGGGCCATGGGGGGGAGGACAGTAGGTCCCCCCCCCTTATTATTTTATTAGGGCCCCCACCCACAGCGCAGGGGTGGGGGCCAGGGGGGAGGACAGTAGGTCCCCCCCCCTTATTATTTTATTAGGGCCCCCACCCACCGTGCAGGGGTGGGGGCCAGGGGGGGAGGACAGTAGGTCCCCCCCCTATTATTTTATTAGGGCCCCCACCCACAGCGCAGGGGTGGGGGCCAGGGGTTGAGGACAGTAGGTCGCCCCCCTTATTATTTTACTAGGGCCCCCACCCACCGCGCAGGGGTGGGGGCCAGGGGGGGAGGACAGTAGGTTCCCCCTATTATTTTATTAGGGCCCCCACCCACAGAGCAGGGGTGGGGGCCAGGGGGGGAGGACAGTAGGTCCCCCCTTATTATTTTACTAGGGCCCCCACCCACCGCGCAGGGGTGGGGGCCAGGGGGGGAGGACAGTAGGTCCCCCCCCTATTATTTTATTAGGGCCCCCACCCACCGCGCAGGGGTGGGGGCCAGGGGGGGAGGACAGTAGGTCCCCCCCCCTTATTATTTTATTAGGGCCCCCACCCACAGCGCAGGGGTGGGGGCCAGGGGGGGAGGACAGTAGGTCCCCCCCCTTATTATTTTATTAGGGCCCCCACCCACCGCGCAGGGGTGGGGGCCAGGGGGGAGGACAGTAGGTCCCCCCCCTATTATTTTATTAGGGCCCCCACCCACAGCGCAGGGGTGGGGGCCAGGGGGGGAGGACAGTAGGTCCCCCCCCTATTATTTTATTAGGGCCCCCACCCACAGCGCAGGGGTGGGGGCCAGGGGGGAGGACAGTAGGTCCCCCCCCTTATTATTTTACTAGGGCCCCCACCCACCGCTCAGGGGTGGGGGCCAGGGGGGGAGGACAGTAGGTCCCCCCACCTTATTATTTTATTAGGGCCCCCACCCACAGCGCAGGGGTGGGGGCCATGGGGGGGAGGACAGTAGGTCCCCCCCCCTTATTTTATTAGGGCCCCCACCCACAGCGCAGGGGTGGGGGCCAGGGGGGGAGGACAGTAGGTCCCCCCCCCCTTATTATTTTATTAGGGCCCCCACCCACCGCGCAGGGGTGGGGGCCAGGGGGGGAGGACAGTAGGTCCCCCCCCTATTATTTTATTAGGGCCCCCACCCACAGCGCAGGGGTGGGGGCCAGGGGGGGGAGGACAGTAGGTCCCCCCCCTTATTATTTTACTTGGGCCCCCACCCACCGCGCAGGGGTGGGGGCCAGGGGGGGAGGACAGTAGGTCCCCCCCCTATTATTTTATTAGGGCCCCCACCCACAGCGCAGGGGTGAGGGCCAGGGGGGGAGGACAGTAGGTCCCCCCCCCTTATTATTTTATTAGGGCCCCCACCCACCGCGCAGGGGTGGGGGCCAGGGGGGGAGGACAGTAGGTCCCCCCCCTTATTATTTTACTAGGGCCCCCACCCACCGCGCAGGGGTGGGGGCCAGGGGGGGAGGACAGTAGGTCCCCCCCCTATTATTTTATTAGGGCCCCCACCCACAGCGCAGGGGTGGGGGCCAGGGGGGGAGGACAATAGGTCCCCCCCCTTATTATTTTACTAGGGCCCCCACCCACCGCGCAGGGGTGGGGGCCAGGGGGGGAGGACAGTAGGTCCCCCCCCCTATTATTTTATTAGGGCCCCCACCCACCGCGCAGGGGGGGGCCAGGGGGGGAGGACAGTAGGTCCCCCCCCCTTATTATTTTATTAGGGCCCCCACCCACAGCGCAGGGGTGGGGCCAGGGGGGGAGGACAGTAGGTCCCCCCCCTTATTATTTTATTAGGGCCCCCACCCACAGCGCAGGGGTGGGGGCCAGGGGGGAGGACAGTAGGTCCCCCCCCTTATTATTTTATTAGGGCCCCCACCCACAGCGCAGGGGTGGGGGCCAGGGGGGGAGGACAGTAGGTCCCCCCCCTTATTATTTTATTAGGGCCCCCACCCACCGTGCAGGGGTGGGGGCCAGGGGGGAGGACAGTAGGTCCCCCCCATCTTTAACCCCCGCGCAGGGGGGGGGGGGTTATTAGGTGTTTTTTTGGTTTTTTTTTACAGTGAGCAGCCACAGGCTGCTCACTGCTTACTAGACATGCCCCTACTCGCGGTATAGCGAGTAGGGGCATATTATTTACTAATACTAAGTAATCTTTACTTAGTATTAGTACATTTGGCTTCAAGACCAATTCAGGTCTTTCAGCCTTTTAGTAGATAGCTCCCTAATACCGTGGGAATTAGGGAGTTATCTACTAAGCGGCTGAAAGATGCAGCCACAGCAATGAATAGGATCGGAGTTTCATTCATTAGAATGAAATTCCGATACGAACAAAGTACCGAATTGCATCCTAACACCAATGGAGAAACTGTTCTCATTCTGTTAGGATGCAATTCGGCAGTTTTGCCGGCGTTCTGTCTAAGTGACAGGACTTTCGGCAATACTGACAGGAAGCATTGTGGGAACTGGGAGGAAAGCTAGGGATCATGGGAAAATTGCTCTGACCAGCGGAAATGAAGCACACTTTGCTCCTCCGCTGGTCAGAGCTGGTCAAGCGGAGGAATCCTCCATAAGACAGAGTCCCTACTTTGTCTTATTATTTTAAAGAAAACTAAAGAAGAATGGAAGAAAAGAATAACAGATCCTGAGAGAGGGGGAGAAGAGGAAGAGATTGAGGAAAGGTAAGTTCGGCATGACAGTGCCGCTTTAAACAAAAATCTGCACACCAGTCAAGCCATAAGACTTGTTTTTCCAATAGAAATCACAAATTTGCAGTGATGTTACTACCGCAAAGGATTCTGGGTGTTTTTTTTATTTGTTTTGCGTAGATATACTGGTTCCTACTGTTTGGGTTTTATCTGCTATTTTCATTTCTTTTGGAGAAATAATCTGACTGATAAAACTAGTCTATACATTTGCCATGTAAGGGCTAGATTCTGGTGAATATCAGTTCTCCTCATTGATATGCACGGGATTATTTTATTCAATTACTGGAGGTATTCCTTTTTCTTGTAATAGATTCTAACTCTAACAAGCTGAAGCTTTTATTTCCTTTTCCTATTCAGTGTAGGAATTCAAAGTCTTTTTTTTCTCTCATTGTTTTAGTCTATGCCACATCTACTGGTAAAAAAATAAAAATAAATAAAAAATAAAAAAAGGCAGTAATGAGCGATTGCCTTTGATTTCCTGATAAACAATGGACATGACTCATTCGTTCATTATTTGTGTAAATGTACAATTGGAATGTGCTATAAACAAAATGCAAAACATTCAAACAGAACCTCTGGCCCTTATTTTTAGCATTTCTTTATTGTTCTGAATTTATTTTGTATTTTTTTTCATTTCTTTAGGGACATTTTGCATGTTCCGTGAATATAAATTTACTGTTGTTATTTGGTTTATTATTACTATAAAAACATAGGAAAGTCATCAGGCTGCTGTTAACTTCAGGTTTATAGCACTAGAAAACAATATCATTTAGATTTTCTGCCCAAGAGAATATGTTTTTAAATGGCCACTTTTGAATCAGCTTGTGAATTCCACACAGCGGTGCATTAAAGAAATGGTGCAAACTTATGGATCACTTAAATAGGTTTAGTTTAGGCTCACTAGCATCTAGTTATCTAGATATCAAGGCTCTGAACAATTATCCCATTTTCTGTGTGCTAAGAAAAAGTAAATATATTAACACTTATAAGGATGTATAGTGTACAGAAAGTCAGTTTAAAACCAATTTATATGAATCATTTTTATATGTGAATATATTACGCTTTAAAACAAACAAAAACACTTTAACAATAAACATGCAATGAATATTGCATTGAGATTAACATAAACAGAAAAGGTATAGAAACTAAATATTTAACTGTATGAGACGCTGTCTTTTTTCAGTGCCAGCATTTACATTTTGTACAATTTTTCTACGTAAGTTATTAAACACAAGGGGAAGATAGAACAAAAAATCATATTTGAAAAAAAGGAATACGATGAGGCATTCATACTTATTTAACAGTGTTTTCAGTATCAGGATATTTAAGAAGGCTTAAGTCAACATAAGAAAGCTATTATAATTCTTACAACTTTGAAATTCCCAGTCCTATGGCTTTCAATCTTCATTCCTTAATTAACATATTCTAGTACAGAATTTTTTTTTAAAACCATCACTTTGATCCGGACCAGGCAATGAATACCAAAATTTATATTGTGTCTTGTAAAATGATAGTATTATTATGTAGATATTAAGTAGACTTGAACGTTAATGCATTTCAGCTGGCTGAAACAAATTAAATGCTTTTTATTTCACACCCAAATGAATCAACATTTATTGAACAATATTCTTTAGGTAAATCCTAGATGAATCAATTTGTTCTGGAGTAGATTAGAAGGCATTTGATTTGTTTGACCTAGCTGAAACACATTAATCCACAATTCTAACACAAAGCGCATAATGCAATTAATATACTTTCTATAATATCATTGACATTCTGGAGTGGTGCACCAGAGTAGTAGGTACATCAGGGCCGATCCTGAGCAGGTGCACAGCAACCAAGCGCTATGTAGAAATAGGTGCATCGTTGGGAGTGAAGCATTAGGTTGCACCCCTCTCGCTATACTCTGCCCCTTGCTACATGTTTTGCCCCTTGTATTAGGCTCTGCTTTTCACACTCAGTGCCAGGGACTACAAGGGATGAGGACCCCCCTCCCTTGAGCCCCTATCTCCCTCAATTGCAGTTCTTTTGCTCCACCACATCCCCTAAACCTCCCATTACAGACCCTTACCCCCCACTAAAGCCAATATCCCCCGGATTGGAGCCCTTATTCCCTCCTACAGCCCATAAACCTCCACCACTACAATCCCCTATTCTCTACTATAAATCCCAAATCCCCCAATTGTAGCACCTATGTCCTACTACAGCCCCTAATCCACCTCTACAGCCCTTTTAACCAAACAGCAGCCCCTAGTCTCCCACTGCAATCCCTAGCCCAACTACAGCCCCAAACCACTCTACCACAGTCCTTTATTCCAACTGTAACCCATGTCCTCCATGGCAGTTTCTACCCTCCAAATGTAACTCCAGTCGCCCACTACAGTCCCTACCACCCAAATGCAGCCCCTATTCTCCCACTACAGTCCATATCATCCCCTACTACAGCCCCTTACTCCTCTACTAAAGCCCCTCTTCTCCTTCTTGTTCCCTCTATGTGCAGGCTTTATTGCCTAGTACAGTCCCTAACCTCCCTCTTACATCTCATAACCCCACTACAGCCCCTATTCCCTTACTACAGTCACTAACCATGACTACCCTACTGCAGCCCTCCTCCCCCAATTAGAGTGAGCCCCTAACTTCTTACTATAGCCCCTACCCGGACTACAGCACTTATAATCAAACAGCAGCTTTATCCCCCTCTGCAGCACCTATCACTACTACAGCCTTTAACAGTCCCTTATCCCTAATGCATCCCCTATATCACATCTATTTCTTACTCCCAAAGGTAGCTCTTATCTCCCTACTAGAGCCCCTAACCCTCCCACTACAACCTGTATAATTTCAACGTCATCCCATATCCCCCTTCTACATCTCCTGAAGCCCCTATGCCCCCATTCTCAGCCTCTATCTCCCCACATGCCTCCCTTATCCTCAACTAGAGCCACTAACCCCCTTTTACACTCAATACCTCCAACTACAGCCCCTATTTCCTTACCACAGTCCCTAACCCCCACTACAGTACCTATCCTCCAATTGCAGCCCTTATCCCCCAATTACACCCATCCCCAACTTCAGCCCCTAATCCCAGACTACATCCCCTATCTCCCCACTTCAGTTCCTGCCCCTCAATTACAGCCCCTAACCCTATTATTACAGTCCTTACTGCCCCACAACACCCTTTATCCCACCACTACAGCCCCTAGCACTTCATTTCAAGCCTCTATCACCCAACTACAGCCCAATAACAGTACCCTTCCCAGGATTAGGTTCTGCATCAGCCCCTGGCACTGATAAGCTACTTGGGGACAAAGATGGAACTGATTAGATATTTTGAGACAAAGATGCCAATGATTAGCTATTGTGGGACAGAGATGGCACTGGGCAGCTGTATGGGGACAGATATGGCACTGGGAAGCTGGGCACAAAGATGGCACTGATATGCTTATTTAGTACATAGCTAGCACTGTAGGAAGTGGGTGAAATATTACCTGGTGAAGTTAGGGGGCCAAAGAGGTGGAGTGTTTTACATAGAAAATGGGTGTGGTTAAAAGTGTTATGTTTATGAAGGGAAGAAAAATATTCTTGCACCCAGACGTCAGTGACCCTAGGATCGGCCCTGAGTTATCTTATACCTCTTGTGGATTATTCACTACAATCAAGTTGAAAGTCACTTACTGCACATGACACACAATGGTTATGGTTTACAAAATAACCAACTTGCTTCAATATGATGACTGTAAAAATAAACTGGATTTGTCTCCCAGATTGCATTCTAAATAAGAGGAACCTGTGAACCTATTCCTACATCACCTCTAGATAATGATGTCTAATTCTACTCTTCATGCGGTGGCTTCTGAATAAGGGTAGTAATATATGGGTGGATGACAAACCCATATTAATTGATTCTAGCCTATCCTTCACTGGCTACCCCAAAATATGGTCATATCTTTTAATGAGGCACTGGTTATTAAGTTAAGTTATTCAGAAGATTTATCATCACTTACACCATTTGTTTAAACATCCAGTGCAAAACCTCTACCACCTACAAATATGTTATTCAATTGTAACCCAGCATTGGGAGTAATAATACCAATTCCATGCATCAAAATTGTAGTAACTGGTGTGTCAAATATTATGGCATTATTACTTACAATATTGTGCCACTCTCATGTGGCATTAGAGAGTGCTCGAAACTCAGGTACGTGTAATGATTTGAAGTGCTAGGGGGTGACAAATGTCCCTGTCAAAAGGGGTAAAATAAGTTTTAAAAATCCTAATAAAACATTTGTAGGGCATTTTATAATTTTCCTGCAAAACTCACCAAATGTTCAAAATGATTCAATACTTATCAAATTCCATATGGCCACTGACCAAGTTCAATGTTCATTTAAAGATGTGAATAGTTGTGTTTTTTGCTTTTGATTCAATTCTTTTAAAAATAAAATTTAACGGAACTCTTTTTTTTTTTTTTTAAGGCTTACTATATCAATGGACAGGAGAAGAGAATAAATATATTTTAAGGTATTGGGGTAGTAAATATTTGAATTTTATTTTTCAGATTTTTTATTTTTTTACAGGACACATTTGAAATGAAAGAAAAATGAATAAAAATTTGTAGTTTGAATTCAGTACCCCCCGGAACTAAGCACAACTTACATTGCTTTTGCCGTGCATTGATGCAGTGGTCTGGATATCAAGCACATTCTCTCATTCAAATATCAATACATAATCACCATAACTCCATGCATTTTATATTAGAGCCCACAGTGGATAAAGAAGAATCAAGGTTATTTACCAAAGTTAGAATTGTTAGGAATTCAAAGTGAATGGACAGGAGGAGAAATAAAAATATATATTATGCAATATATATAAATTATAAAACTTAGAAATGTATAAATATTTTTTTTACTGCTTCTCACTTGATCACTTCTCACTTGATCTGTAAATAGAATTTAATGACTGTCTCCTAGTCATTAATAATAATTTCCCCCCAACAATCATCTCTTTGTTTGATGCCAAACACCCGATTGCCCAAAATGTAGCTGACTGCAGTTTGGGCCAAAACAAATTTCCAAGTCTATTGAGCACCAGAGCTTGAGAGGCACATGCAGTTTCCATCCACTTTTAACATCTGAAGGAAGACATAACTCTTTGTAGAGATAAGAATAATAAACAAACGTAAACATTGGGCTCATTGACATGTTTGATTGTTTAGTATTGCGATAGAGATGTCCAAATGTGTGTACTTAGTAAGTTTGAGCTAATCATGAATGCCTACTATTGTGACGAGAGGATCAGACTACATTTGTTGTGCATTAATCCAGGTTTTTATAAAGGGTTTCCAAACATTTTTTTTACAAGAGTAATTAACTACTGTATCTAGAGAAATAAAATGTTGACGACTCTGACGAGTTGGGCAAAGGAAAAAATGGTGGTTGCAAGCATGCAGTTCTAACAATAGTTTCAATCTTTGACTCCACCTGATTACTTGAGATTTGCTGTAATCAGTCAAAAACATCCTATAACCATTGAAAGCAACAGCTCGGTTACAATGCAGCATAGATGTGGTTAATGAGAAAATAATGACACATTCCTTACTAGCACTATAGTTAAAGCTAGCACAATGCAGGCAAAATGAGAACTTGAGAACAATAGTAATCACAGATTTTTGACGAGCTGAAAATGATAACTATGAAGCTATTTCCCTCCTTTCAGTGACTTAAAGACCATCCAATCATTACCTTTCCCTAATAGCCCCATTCATAAACCATCATTATTTGGTTCAGTTCAGTTTGATTTCTATCTCTGTTACTTTCTACTTCTCTACCCATTTTACTTTGACACTCTATTTTGATATTGTAGCTTGTCTCACATTTCTGTCCTCTTTCTAGCCTTATTGCCTTCCCTGCCCTCTGGAATATTCCCATCTCTATTGCTCTACTCCCTGCCCTTTACTCTTCTTCATTACAATCAATTTAAGCCAGTTGTCATGACTATGTATATATAGTCTTTAATGACTATATAATATACATTGTTAAAGGAGATTGTGCAGCAGAAGTCAAGTTTTAGAGCAGCAGTATGCAACCTTTACTCCAGATGTTGTGGATCACATCTCCCCTGATGCGCTCCACAACATATGGATTGCCGAATGTTGACTACCCATGTTTTTCGGGAATGCCAATATCAATTCCAAGCTGCAGAGAATGATACATGACACCTTACAGAGGGTTGGAGAATAACTATAAACAGATAGGAGTACAATATAACTATCAACATATTGTGCTAGAATATGTTGTGTTAAAAAAATAATGAATTTAATATGTATTTAATAAACAGCATGTGTTATAAAATAACAGATTGTGTTAGAAAACAATAGACTGATTGAGTAAGAATATAACAATAAATAGATTGTGTTACAATATATCAGTGCAGAACCTGTGTTAGAACATTATAATCCACAGATTGTTTTAGAATACAAAAAGCACAGATTAAAATTTTGTTAGAATATAGCAATAAACAGAGTGTGTTAGAATATAGCAAAAAAAGTAGTGTGTTAGAATAAAACAATTAACTGTGTGTGTTAGAATATAGCAATAAAAAAGGTGTTACAATATAACAATGAACAGATTGTGTTAGAATATAAAATAAGCAAACTGTGTCAGAAAAAAAACCAAATTGTTTTAGAATATAAAATAAGCAGACTTGTGTTAGAATATTTAGAATATAAAATAAGCTGACTGTGTTAGAATATAGCAATAATCAAATTGAAATGTAAGAATATACAATGAAGCATGATTGAGCAAATATATTTATGTTGATATGCTGTTATATTCTACCACAAAGTTTTGTGAAACCATGAAGTATTTTGAAATATACCATGCATAACAAAAACACAGGGACATTTAAAAATAAGCAGCAATTACATTTCAAAATTATAAATGCTGCACTCGCTATATTTTCATATGTTTCAGGTTATTATAATACACTGTATTAACACTGTATTATAATACAGTGTTACATACAAAAATAACCATTTTTGTATGTAACACTGTATGCTTCAGTAATATATTACTGGAGTATAACAATAAAACACAGATTGTGTTAAATGATATGTTATAAAGCAAACATTGTGTTATATAAAGAAGTATAACATAATTTATATAGGAAGTGTAATGACATTCGAATAGAGTATGATAAAGTATCATGATATACCATAGAGTGCTTTAACTTATAATTATAAATCAGAGCGCTTTATTAATTACAGCAAACTGATACTATTATTATGCAAGTTAATCAAGAATGCATATCCCTTATGGGAGTTAGCAATTCTTAATTTTTCTATCCTACTTTTGTAGTATAGCTGTGAACATAATGATGTAACTCTCCTACATTGTAATGTCCCAAGTAAGTTAGTAGAACAGATTCGATCAAAATATAAAAATTCGGACACACTCTAAAGCTGAACAGAACAGGTTTACCAACAATAAAAAAAAAAAGTTATTCCACTTATAGGAATCCAGCAGTGGGAAAATAAAGCGAGCAGCAAAATAACAGTTTTCTAAAGAGCTCTCTTTGGATTAGACATGAAAGCAAAAATACCTTTACACAAAACTCTCGAGAGCTATAGTATAATGTAACACAATTAAACTTCATATCCCGCAATTAGAAACCGTATCAAGAAATGTGACACAATTTTGGCAGCTTGCCAATAAGTTTGCTGAACCAAGAGAACAACTTGCAATGTAAAAAGGATGCACTGAACAAGCATTGTATATAGTACAAAAGAACAAACACTATCTGCCCTTAAAACAAAAAAGTGGATATACAACACTTATCTCAATAGACAGTGGTAACAGCTTCCTCCAGGGACATCCCAGCAATAATCCCTCCAATACAGAATAGATATATACAGAATGAGGATACAGCTGTGGATTTATAAAAAAAACAGAATAAAACAATAGTGCAACACTGTATAAAAAAGTATAAGTGCGCTGTGTATGGTTCGGAACCGGACGTGACATCACACAATTCCCGAAAACCGGAAATGACATCACAAAATCGTCAAAACCCGGAAAATTCAATTACAGACAGCTGCATTAGAGAACAGACGCCCAGAGAAGCACCAATGAGGAGGAACAACTCCTTGGGCGCTAACCATTCATCAATCCTGTGAGTTATATTCTACACAGCTCACTTATACTTTTTTATACAGTGTTGCACTATTGTTTTATTCTGTTTTTTGTAGATCCACAGCTATATCCTCATTCTGTATATAACTGAACAAGCATTAGCTGTTTTAAATATATATTATTTATTTATAAAATATTTTACCAGGATGGATTCATGGAGATTTCTCTCGTTTTCAAGTATGTCCTGGGTTTTCAAGCATGCAAGTTTATTCACTAAAGGAATTCAAGGTGAATTCAATGTTAGTTCTTATATTCTATGTTTTTGCTTCCATGTATTTGATTGGTCTCTCCATAAGTTAAAAGAGTAATTGAGAAGTAGATCCTGTGGTCACTGTGCAGAGAACCGGTTGTTTGCAATAAAGATTTATTTTTACCACACTCTAGCCTCAAGTCCACCTGCCTTTCCTGGAGAGTACTTATTGGAGCATTTAAAGTTAGAGCAGACTCATCTGCTCTACACTTGTGAGTGTGCATTTTACAGCATATATACACCTATTATCATATACACCTATTATAATATAAACAATATTATACTATTTTTCTCCTTTTTTTCTTCTTCCTTTTCTTCCTTTATATGTATGTATGAACATGTAATACCTTGTGAGGATACCTCTGTACAAGTGAATTTGAGAAGGTATTACTGTTTCAATAATATCTAGTGTGTGGTTTACACTATTTTGGCACCTGTACTAAGCACATTGCACTTTATATGTATTTTAATACTTTATCACTAGAGATGTCGCAAACATAAAATTTTCAGTTCGTGAACGGCGAACGCGAATTTCCGCAAATGTTCGCGAACGGGCGAACTGGGCGAACCGCCATAGACTTCAATAGGCAGGCGAATTTTAAAACCCACAGCGACTCTTTCTGGCCACAATAGTGATGGAAAAGTTGTTTCAAGGGGACTAACACCTGGACTGTGGCATGCCGGAGGGGGATCCATGGCAAAACTCCCATGGAAAATTACACAGTTGATGCAGAGTCTGCTTTTAATCCATAAAGGGCAGAAATCACCTAACATTGACACCTGTCCTCAAAGCCCCTGATACACACTGACACAGAGCAGAATAGAGACTGTTCCCCCTACATAGGGTCACTTGGCAGATATGGCGGGGTCGTGGGAGGGGGGGGATGACTTTCACCTCTTCCCCTGTTAGATTCCCATTGTGCTGTGACATCACCCTTATACGCTGTGTAAAGCATACTATTTAATTTGATCAGCATGGCCACTTGAGTTTTCACGCTGCTTGTAGTTTATATATGGTTCACAAAAATCAAACAAACGATAAAGTAAACATGTAAGGATTCAGAATATTCTTTCAAACCCTTACACATTGTGTGTACATACTTTTTGTCTTAAGTTTGTGGCTTTAAAGAGGTTCACGTTGTTTCTATGATGTGCATAACATGTTCTTGTAAATGTTTGTTAAATTTTTCCTGGAATTGTAATTTTTGAATCTGAATAAAGATAGTCAAATCCCTGATACACACTGACACAGAGCGGAATAGAAACTGTTCCCCCTACATAGGGTCACTTGGCAGATATGGATTGACACCTGTCCTCAAAACCCCTGATACACAATGACACAGAGCAGAATAGAGACTGTTCCCCCTACATGGGGTCACTTGGCAGATATGGATTGACACCTGTCCTCAAAACCCCTGATACACACTGACACAGAGCAGAATAGAGACTGTTCTCCCTACATAGGGTCACTTGGCAGATATGGATTGACACCTGTCCTCAAAACCCCTGATACACACTGACACAGAGCAGAATAGGGACTGTTCCCCCTACATAGGGTCACTTGGCAGATATAGATTGACACCTGTCCTCAAAACCCCTGATACACACTGACACAGAGCAGAATAGAGACTGTTCCCCCTACATAGGGTCACTTGGCAGATATGGATTGACACCTGTTCTCAAAACCCCTGATACACACTGACACAGAGCAGAATAGAGACTGTTCCCCCTACATAGGGTCACTTGGCAGATATGGATTGACACCTGTCCTCAAAGCCCCTGATACACACTGAAACAGAGCAGAATAGAGACTGTTCCCTGTCCACAGAGACCATGATACACACTGACACAGAGCAGAATAGAGACTGTTCCCCGTCCACAGAGACCATGATACACACTGACACAGAGCAGAATAGAGACTGTTCCCCCTACATAGGGTCACTTGGCAGATATGGCGGGGTCGTGGGAGGGGAAGGATGACTTTCACCTCTTCCCCTGTTAGATTCCCGTTGTGCTGTGACATCACCCTTATACGCTGTGTAAAGCATAATATTTAATTTGATCAGCATGGCCACTTGAGTTTTCACGCTGCTTGTAGTTTATATATGGTTCACAAAAATCAAACAAACGATAAAGTAAACATGTAAGGATTCAGAATATTCTTTCAAACCCTTACACATTGTGTGTACGTACTTTTTGTCTTAAGTTTGTGGCTTTAAAGAGGTTCACGTTGTTTCTATGATGTGCATAACATGTTCTTGTAAATGTTTGTTAAATTTTTCCTGGAATTGTAATTTTTGAATCTGAATAAAGATAGTCAAATCCCTGATACACACTGACACAGAGCGGAATAGAGACTGTTCCCCCTACATAGGGTCACTTGGCAGATATGGATTGACACCTGTCCTCAAAACCCCTGATACACACTGACACAGAGCAGAATAGAGACTGTTCCCCCTACATAGGGTCACTTGGCAGATATGGATTGACACCTGTCCTCAAAACCCCTGATACACACTGACACAGAGCAGAATAGAGACTGTTCTCCCTACATAGGGTCACTTGGCAGATATGGATTGAAACCTGTCCTCAAAACCCCTGATACACACTGGCACAGAGCAGAATAGGGACTGTTCCCCCTACATAGGGTCACTTGGCAGATATGGATTGACACCTGTCCTCAAAACCCCTGATACACACTGACACAGAGCAGAATAGAGACTGTTCCCCCTACATAGGGTCACTTGGCAGATATGGATTGACACCTGTCCTCAAAACCCCTGATACACACTGACACAGAGCAGAATAGAGACTGTTCCCCCTACATAGGGTCACTTGGCAGATATGGATTGACACCTGTCCTCAAAACCCCTGATACACACTGACACAGAGCAGAATAGGGACTGTTCCCCCTACATAGGGTCACTTGGCAGATATGGATTGACACCTGTCCTCAAAGCCCCTGATACACACTGACACAGAGCAGAATAGAGACTGTTCCCTGTCCACAGAGACCATGATACACACTGACACAGAGCAGAATAGAGACTGTTCCCCGTCCACAGAGACCATGATACACACTGACACAGAGCAGAATAGAGACTGTTCCCCCTACATAGGGTCACTTGGCAGGTATGGATTGACCTCAAAGCCCCTGATACACACTGACACAGAGCAGAATAGAGACTGTTCCCTGTCCACAGAGACCATGATACACACTGACACAGAGCAGAATAGAGACTGTTCCCCGTCCACAGAGACCATGATACACACTGACACAGAGCAGAATAGAGACTGTTCCCCGTCCACAGAGACCATGATACACACTGACACAGAGCAGAATAGAGACTGTTCCCCCTACATAGGGTCACTTGGCAGGTATGGATTGACACCTGTCCTCAAAGCCCCTGATACACACTGACACAGAGCAGAATAGAGACTGTTCCCTGTCCACAGAAACCATGATACACACTGACACAGAGCAGAATAGAGACTGTTCCCCGTCCACAGAGACCATGATACACACTGACACAGAGCAGAATAGAGACTGTTCCCCCTACATAGGGTCACTTGGCAGGTATGGATTGACCTCAAAGCCCCTGATACACACTGACACAGAGCAGAATAGAGACTGTTCCCTGTCCACAGAGACCATGATACACACTGACACAGAGCAGAATAGAGACTGTTCCCCGTCCACAGAGACCATGATACACACTGACACAGAGCAGAATAGAGACTGTTCCCCGTCCACAGAGACCATGATACACACTGACACAGAGCAGAATAGAGACTGTTCCCCCTACATAGGGTCACTTGGCAGGTATGGATTGACACCTGTCCTCAAAGCCCCTGATACACACTGACACAGAGCAGAATAGAGACTGTTCCCTGTCCACAGAGACCATGATACACACTGACACAGAGCAGAATAGGGACTGTTCCCCCTACATAGGGTCACTTGGCAGGTATGGATTGACACCTGTCCTCAAAGCCCATGATACACACTGGGGGGAGCTACTGTCCTCCCCAACCCCTGCGTGGTGGGTGGGGGCCATAAATCACAATGGGGGGGGGCTACTTTCCTCCCCCCCAGCCCCCATCCCTGCGCGGTGGGTGGGGGGCATAAATCACAATGGGACGGACCTACTGATAGGAGTGGAGTATTGTTCATATCAGTTTAATACCTTCCGCGTCTCCTATCAGTGGACGTGTATATGGCAGCCATTTTAGGGACCGCACACCTGGGACCCGAGCAAGGTCACCTCGTTCAAGCTGCTCTGGTTCCTTGATGAGCCAGCTGCCCGTGAGTTAACATGTCCCGTGGAGAAGCACTCTGTCCTGTAAAGTCTCACCACAAAAAAATTAAATAAATAACAGCACTCGGAGTGGTGAGTTTAGTAAATGTTCATATCAGTTTAATACCTTCCGCGTCTCCTATCAGTGGACATGTATATGGCAGCCATTTTAGGAACCGCACACCTGGGACCCGAGCAAGGTCACCTCTTCAACAGGCGACAAGATTTGGCCCTGTAAAACTCTCCTGGATATTATGTACAATTTCTATGGATATGGCATTGATTTATGTAACAGGGAGATGGAAGAAGATGCTTGGTCGGTCCTCTTACTTGAAATGGGGCACTGCATGGGCAAGCTAATGTGAGACCAGATATGATTGGCAATGTGAACTGTAACAGTTCTGCAGAGCACACACTGTAGGCCTGACACACCCGCTTGAAGACAAGTAACTGCTATTCAATCTATAACAGTGAAAAACAAATTTTGGTTTTAAAAGCATGCTATGGAGACACCAGTTATGATTGGCAATGTGCACTGGAACAGTTCTGGAGAGCACACGCTGAAGGAAGGACTGACAGAGCCGCTTGAAGGACACTGACTGGCTGCTATTAGCTTACACTAGAAACCTTTTTTCTTTGTAGAAGCACGCTATAGAGACACCAGATATGATTGGCAATGTGAACTGTAACAGTTCTGCAGAGCACACACTGTAGGCCTGACACACCCGCTTGAAGACAAGTAACTGCTATTCAATCTATAACAGTGAAAAACAAATTTTGGTTTTAAAAGCACGCTATAGAGACACCAGATATGATTGGCAATGTGCACTGGAACAGTTCTGGAGAGCACACGCTGAAGGAAGGACTGACAGAGCCGCTTGAAGGACACTGACTGGCTGCTATTAGCTTACACTAGAAACCTTTTTTCTTTGTAAAAGCACGCTATAGAGACACCAGATATGATTGGCAATGTGCACTTGAACAGTTCTGCAGAGCACACACTGTAGGCCTGACACACCCGCTTGAAGACAAGTAACTGCTATTCAATCTATAACAGTGAAAAAAAATATTTGGTTTTAAAAGCACGCTATAGAGACACCAGATATGATTGGCAATGTGCACTGGAACAGTTCTGGAGAGCACACGCTGAAGGAAGGACTGACAGAGCCGCTTGAAGGACACTGACTGGCTGCTATTAGCTTACACTAGAAACCTTTTTTCTTTGTAAAAGCACGCTAAAGAGACACCAAATATGATTGGCAACTGTCAAAGCACGCTGGCACAGGTCTGCAGAGCACACGCTGAAGTAGGCCTGACACCCAGACGCTTGCAGACAACTAACTGCTCTTCTATTACAGTGAAAAAAAATTATTTATTTTAAATCTAAAGCTTAAGCTATTGTAAAAACAGATATGAGTGGTGGCACTGGGCAAGAGGGCACAGTATCCACTGTGAACCTCACACAGAAGCTAGCAGGCAGGCAACTGCTCTTCTATTACAGTGGAAACAAAATTTTGGTTGTAAAAGCACGCTATAGAGACACCAGATATGAGTGGCAACTGTCAAAGTACGCTGGCAGGGTTGTGCAGGGCACACGCTGAAGTAAGGCCTGACAGAGACGCTTGAAGGACACTGACTGGCTGCTATTAGCTTACACTGGAAACCTTTTTTCTTTGTAAAAGCACGCTAAAGAGACACCAGATATGATTGGAACTGTCAAAGCACGCTGGCAGTGTTTTGCAGGGCACACGCTGAAGGAAGGCCTGACAGAGCCGCTTGAAGGACACTGACTGGCTGCTATTAGCTTACACTGGAAACCTTTTTTCTTTGTAAAAGCACGCTAAAGAGACACCAGATATGATTGGCAACTGTCAAAGCATGCTGGCACAGGTCTGCAGAGCACACGCTGAAGTAGGCCTGACACCCAGACGCTTGCAGACAACTAACTGCTCTTCTATTACAGTGAAAAAAAATTATTTCTTTAAAATCTAAAGCTTAACCTATTGTAAAAACAGATATGAGTGGTGGCACTGACTGTGCAAATGGGCAAGGCATCCAACCTGACACAGAAGCTGGCAGGCAGGCAACTGCTCTTCTATTACAGTGAAAACAAATTATTTCTTTTAAATCTAAAGCTTAACCTATTGTTAAAACAGATATGAGTGGTGGCACTGACTGTGCAAATCGGCAAGGCATCCAACCTGACACAGAAGCTGGCAGGCAGGCAACTGCTCTTCTATTACAGTGAAAAAAAAATATTTCTTTAAAATCTAAAGCTTAACCTATTGTAAAAACTGATATGAGTGGTGGCACTGACTGTGCAAATGGGCAAGGCATCCAACCTGACACAGAAGCTGGCAGGCAGGCAACTGCTCTTCTATTACAGTGAAAAAAAAATATTTCTTTTAAATCTAAAGCTTAACCAATTGTTAAAACAGATATGAGTGGTGGCACTGGGCAAGTAGGCACAGTATCCAATGTGAACCTCACACAGAAGCTGGCAGGCAGGCACCTGCAATTACATTACACAGGGAAAAAAAAAAAAGCAGCCTGATGTTATAGCCCTCAGAAGGGCTTTTTGGGTTGCTGTCCTTACAGCAGAGATCAGATGAGTCCTTCAGGATTGTAGTGGACACTGAATACCCTAGCCTAGCTATCAATTTCCCTATCTAATCAGCAGCAGCTAAGCTTTTCCTCCTCTCACTAAGCATGCAGCTTCAGAATGAATCGAAAATGGATGCTGGGAGGGAGGTTGGAGGGTGTGGAAGGGAGGGAGTGCTGCTGATTGGCTGGAATGTGTCTGCTGACCGAGAGGCACAGGGTCAAAGTTTGCCCAATGATGACGAATAGGGGGCGGATCGAACTGCGCATGTGTCCACCCGCCGCGGCGAACGCGAACACGCTAAGTTCGCCGGGAACTGTTCGCCGGCGGACAGTTCGGTACATCACTAATTATAATATAGGTAGTAAACCACTATATAATAGGAATATTGTATAGATACTTTGTATAGGTTTACACCTTATATTTCATGTTCTGTTTGATCTTCCATATATATTGGGAAATGGCTTATGTATAATACTGTTTAGAATATATAGAGATTAAGCTATTGGTGCAATTAATCTGATTTTACTTTGTTTTATTTTGCCTTATACATGCTTTGAACCTCGGGGACTTTATGGTTCCTGTGAGGTCTGTGGTGAATGAAGTGGAACGCATTTGCGTTCCAGTAATACATGGGACTTCCGCATGGCTGAAAGAACGAAGACACTTCCGGGTTGGTGGAACGCAAATGCGTTCCACTGACGTTTTCTGGAACTCCATATATGGAAAGTGGGAACGGACTTTCAAAGTACAGCTGATCGGAATCAGCTGATGGAGAAAATTGGATCGAAAAAACGGCGGGAAGCCTTATAAAAAGAAGATGGCGTCCACAGAAGGTTCAAAGCATCTCATCACTCCTGAGGAAGTCTGAGAGACAGACGAAACGCGTAGAGTGAGCTGTTTATTTGTTTCTGTGTTTTATTTATTTTATTGTATACCTGTTTCTCCTGCTGGACATTTTTATGAGGATTACCATACTTCACAGCAATGGGACAAACAGATTTGTACTGATGGGCCTTTTTATACCTTTTACATTGTAAGTGCAAACATTAAAAGCTGATTTATACTTTAATACAGTGCTATACTATGCCAATTTCTTATCTTTTTCATGAAATACTCATCATCCTAATTGTGAGGAAGTCGTGAGGATCCATGTATTAACCCCATTATTAGTGTGTCGGCCAAAATCATACTCTGAAATTTATACTAGTGATTAACAACATTTAATATTTATATTTTTTTTATTATATTTATATATTACATTTATATTTTCCCTTTTTCTTTCTATGCTTTTAACATAAACTGTATAACTTAAGGAGCTATAAAGTAAACATGGAAATGTGTTCCCCAGTAGGTAAGTACAAAAACCTATTACTGTCCATCCTATTTTTCAACCTTGACATAGAGTATAAGGAAAGATATTCTTGAATAAATATACGTGGTCGATTATCCCTGCAGAGTTTGTACTAAGAAGATTGTGTTTCCATTTACCACTCGGTGTACATCGTGGTTGGGTATTAAAAGCTTAGTTCATCTAGTAAAGAAAACCTGGAGAATGGGTCCATAATAACGATGAAAACAATCAAGGTCATGTCTTTATAACAAGTCTTTTCTTTAGCTACCTTCATTCTTCTTTCTCTGTGTTGATGTAGGTCAAAAAACAAAGCAAAATGATAGATTCAACAAGCTAAGTCATATTAGAAAAAATTTCAGAAATATGCCTTATAGCATGTCAATAGAAGAGTTGTGGTGGTCTTTTCTTAATCTTTTCATCCAATAAATTACTTGAAAGCACTAATGAATCCAATGCACTGTGTTGCTTGATGATGCTAACTGATGTGGATGAGTTTAGTAAAACAAGAAAAGTCACTAAACATCTATATCATAGTGCACACCCACACGGGTAGTTTAACATCATCTTACATATATTGGGAGAACTAGCATGATACAGACAATATTAAATCAAGTGATTTGTAGGTCAGTTTGTACCTTAATAACAAATGTGGAGACATTGATGGGGACATTTGATATTAGATTTGTGCATGGAGAAAATAATGGCCCACTCCGTGTACTGCAAAATTTATACATAACAATGTTTTCCTCGGGTGCTCTTCTGGCCGGATAATGCACACAAGGGTGTGGTGGTGTCCATAGCGGTCCAAGAGTGATATGGTAATTTTTGAAGCTACTATGCTCCAACACTTTTTGTAGGTATCCATTTTCTTAATCAGGGAGATTGAACAATGATAGATTGCTACGTGTATAAATACATCCAAATCACAACTTGGTTCCCAATCTCCTAATTCTAAAGGACATAAAAAACACTATACCTTGTGCTATTTACAATATACTGCTGCCAAATACTGATACAAAATATTGCAAGATAAAATAGAATTTATTACACATGCCAAAATCATAGCATACTTTCATTCCATACTACTGGAAAAATAAAGATCCATAGATAAAGACTTGGAGATACAAATCATTCCAATCTGCAATCCATGTGAATTTGGGCCAATTGAGTGTTTGGCTAAATTTCCATATTCAGAACAAAAATAAACCAGAATCAACAGAATGCCCTGATAGGTGTGTCATTTCAGTTGATTTCGAATTTGGTATTATACATTTATTCTTTATTTAATCCTCCATTGCAGTGGTTCCCAACCTTTATTCACTTGTGTACTTCTTGGCAGCTCATTTCCATAAATGTTACCCCTCATGTTAGAAAAATGTTTCTCTTCCCCATCTCCCCTTTTTCTCTGCCCTATGATCCTGTGTTTCTCCTTTGCCCCAGACTCCATTGCTCTTCTTTTTGCCTAAGTTCCCTTGCTCTTCCTCTGTCCCAGGCTCCCCTGCTCTTCCTCTGCCCCAAGATCCCCTGCTTTTCTTGTTGTTTCTCCTCTGCCCTAGACTCCCTTGTACGTCCTTTTTCCCAAATTCCCCTGCTTTTCCTTTGACCCAGTATCCCTTGCTTCAAATCTGCCCCAGTCTCGTCTTGCTTCTCCTCTGCCCCAGACTCCATTGTTCTTCTTTTTTCCCAAATTCCCTTGCTTTTCCTCTGACCCAGTATCCCTTGCTTCAAATTTTCCCCAGTCTCTCCTTGCTTCTCTTCTGCTCCAGGCTCCCATGCTTCTCCCCTACCCCAGGCTCCCATGCTCCCTCTCTGCCCCAGGCTCCCTTTGTGTCTCCAGCCAATGCCTGCTTTTCCTTTGCCCCAGTCTCATTTTTTAAAATTTTAAACCTACACAAAATTTACTGGATTATTCACTTTGAAGTGAGACTTTAAAGAAAATGTCTAATTTAAGGTCAATATAGTCAAACAAAAAAAAAATCCCTAAGTCAGCTATGCTTTTAGTTGGACTACTTTGGTACTTTGGACATACATTCGAAATTCTCTTTGAATTCTTAATTTAGTGAATAACCCTAATAGATGTTTCCAATGCAGAGAACTTTTTCATTAAATGTCAATCATAATTGTCATCACATCTTGATTGATGAAAATAGCATAATAGTGGTTTAGTATTTTATTACAATTATTTTATTGATAATATATTTTTTTTAAATAATGATCATTTGTACGGAAAACTGTTAATCTTCTCTGGTGATGACTGTCACAAATTGGTGATGACTGTCAAAAATGAATAAGAGATTTTTCTTTGAATTCAACTTTTAGAGTAATATCAGTTGAAATTCCGATCAAGTCCTCATTTTCCATTATTGTTAATCTGGCTGCTCAGAAGGATTCTCCTTCAAAGGGATTTGCAATACCGTTTTGGAGAGATACTTTTGAAAAGATGATTTTAGCCCTTTCAAGTGTTCACTTATTTTCTCAATCATTTCCTGGGAGAGCTGTTGCTTGTTATCAGAAAGAAAATGGTGTAAAGTATCAAATACCTCGGGTTGGCCTTTTTCAATAGATGACCTCCAAAAAGCTAATTTTATAATCATAAACTTAATTTAGTTTGAAACGTTGAAAATTGATATTGAACTATTCTGTGCCAAACTTAGATTGTATATTTGTGGAAAAATATGAGATAAATGTGCAAGAGCCTGAAACCAATCACAGTCGTATAACTGGGAAGCAAGTTGGAAAGAATGGTCTGAAAAAACACCTGTACCTCATGTCTAAGTTCAAACAGTAAGGAGTTCACCACTAGAGAACCGCCTTACCTCTGAATGACTCCAGGTTATATGAGGGCTACCTTCATGCCACAACTGCAAAGAACATAATAACAGAATAGCTTGCCCCCATCAGTGCATAGCCCACAATAATTAGACCAATTAATGACATTTTCTTAGAAATAATCAATAGCAAAAGGGTTTCTTCAACTTCATTGCCCTTCAAATACCTGGAAATAACTACTGTTCTTCTATGGTTACTAATCTGGAGATATCTCTACTTATCCTGGAATATGTTGAGATCCAGAAATACAATGTATTATTACTATATTCCTGTGTGTAACTTAGACCTATATCATTTTGATTAGCATAAAAAAAAACACATTTTAAAAGTTCTACTGGTTGCCACACCAAATTAAAAAAAAAATAGTGTCAATAAGTCTTTTATAAAACACAATCTTTTTATGAAATAAATTATTATTTAAAATGTATTGTGTCTCCCACCACCCCATGGTTAGGTTGGTGTAGGCTGTCACCAGCTTCACATCTGTATCATTACCAGCAGTATGTACTTAAAACTGATTGTCAAATAGAAAATAATAATGCTTGAGAATAAAGCTGGCACAATCCCCCAAAAAACTTGTTGATGTTTAGTGGACAGCTTATTGTGTAATTATTAAAAATATATTTTACTGCTTCCCTCACTATATGATGAGGATGAGGAATATTGGGGTAGAGAGCAGTAACATCCAAAAAGACAACCAGGGGACCATTAAATACACGGAATAAGATTAAGTAGATGAGAAGTACCACTAAGATAAAAATCAAGCTGTATTACTGTAGGCTGTAAATAAAGGATTACTTGGAGATTACTATATATTAATATATTTTAATAACATATATGCATCATTGAGATACTCCTGTTTATTTTAAAGTAACCAAAAGAGGTAAAAAAAAAAAAAGATGAGCCAAAATGTAGCTGAACCACGAGAATATAGCTGAATCATAAACCAAACAAAATGTGTGATGGCTGATCATGTTTGATTTGATTTGAGATTCAAAATTCCACTCTTAATGCCAAAGAAAGTAATGATTGATGACAAAAAGATGATTGATGGCCTGGGAACAGTGACTAAAGGTTGATTATATTGTCAGATCAAGACCAATAATGGGAAAATAAAGGAGGAGCAGAAAAAAAAATCTATATTTAAATGTTATACATTTAATAAACATATACTATATCGATAAAACATTGTTACTGTTCTTCTTCTTTTTTCCCCCCACTGGTTACTTTTTCTTTCTATTTATACTGAATTTGAGAGCTACAACATTTTCTAAAATTCTTCCAGTTATCTGATTGATCATGTCCAAGTGTCCAAGTGTCCAAGTGCAAATTGCGTTTCGTGTTTCTCAATTCCTGCTTTCTGTATTAAGCCGAGCAATACGCTGAGTCATGAGATTGATCTTCTTATATTAACAACAGACATAAAAATGAAATCAAAAGTATCTGTACTATTTCATAACTTTTATTGCTCTTATGTAATTTTTACATTTTATATATTTGAGTCTATTAACTCAATTTACTACCAAAACTGTATTTACACACATTACATGCCTGTGCAGGAATGAGTTTGTTTACCAAGACCTCATTCCACCCAATTGGTATCTGTAAATATCTTAAAACTGACTGCTTTACTGGTCCTTTAAAACAGTAAAGGATAATTCAAAAATCATATTATTCCTCTAATCAGGGAAGGGGGAGGAGGGAATGGTATGTCTTAGAATTACAGAGACTGCACTGCATTTTTCTAAATTCCTTCATATTCTAAATATGTTTTTTTAACTATTTTTTCCATATGTTGGTATTGTGCTCAAAATCAGAAGCTCATTTTACATGTGCTTGCTTTTTTTTTTTAGTAAGCTGTACTACTGGTAATGCAAGCAGTGTATTTGACTATTTTTCTTTATGTATTCTTTGAATTTTTTTTCAAATATTTCAGGTTCTGTGTGGTCTATTGCAAGATAAGGCATCCCGTTTATTGTCTATAGTGTTTAATTTCCCCAATATTTATATAAAGGACAACTGAATAAATGAAAAATGAAAATGATGAGCATTTGCATAATTTTATGTTTTATGTTTGTCTGAACAGCAGTCTATACATAAAATTTCCATTTTATCATATTGGCGTGTGCTACTTAAGTACTCCATATTTAGTTTAGGTTTTTTTCAATTTGTATTTTTATAGAAGTATTAAAAGAGACATTACATGCTTCAAAAAGTAAAAACATTAGTTTACATACTACATTATAAACACAGTTTGTCAGCAATTAAATATGTAGAAGGGTGATGAGGGAAGCCCTCGTATAAAAGCTTATAACCTCAACGAAAATGAATCACCAACTGTGTATATTATATATAAAAAAGGCTCCTTCACCAAATGCCACACATAATGTGGTATATGCTCCAGTGGAAGAAGCAATCTAAGAAAAGCTATGCCTAGACTGCCAATCTTAAACAATTTTCTCTTATTAATAAAAAAAAGTAGAAAAACTGCACTACAAAATAAACCGACATACAGTATGATAGCACAGGAGACATCAACTGTTAAATAAATTGTATGCTAATATTTTTAAATAATGAAATGCTTGGCAGTTAATGGGTTAACTATTATATTGAATTTGCAATTATATTAGTTGAATACTTATATTTTAGGGTTTTATTTAATTTAACCATTAAACTGGCATTTATTTAGTGTTATATATATATATATATATATATATATATATATATATATATATATATATATATATAAAAACTGGAATTTATTTAGTACTATGGTATATACAGTGTTTTTCTTTTTTTATTCATGTTGCAAATTAACCAGATATAACAAAATGCACTTATTTATTTGTACATTTTAAAATGTCGTTCAACATTTGTTAACTAATGTATCTGTTTATTTTATTTTTGCCTCGTTTTATACATATATATATATATATATATATATATATAGACTACTTTACTTTAATAAATCACACTATAGAACTGTATCAGATTTGACACAATCGGTAAAGAATAAATCACACAACCCGTGGCTAGGCTAAACAGAGGTCTTTCTTTGAAAGGTATTTTTCCACTTTAAAGCTAATACTTTGCTCAATAGAAAAAAACACACACAAAGGACTGAGTGCTTCAAAAGCTGAGGTGTTTACTTTGATCTCTGTAGAGTAATGACTTTGTAACTTTTTATTTTTATCAATTAATTCTATCTAACTCACAAAAGATAGAATCAGATGGTAACTATGACTTTGTGAAAAATTTCAGCTTCGAATAAATGCCTTTGATCAAAGAATAAGAACTGAAGCATTTTTAATCAATTTTGTAATACAAGGCTTTATTTAAACCTCTTACAGAATAAGCTTAAATACATAGTTCCATGGCTATGACAAATGAGAAACCTTATCTCTGTCTTTGTGTGCCTACCTTCAAAGGGGTATCAAGGTAGAGTGGCCATAAGAAGGCAAGGAAAATGGGCAGGTTATCAAGACATCCTTAAGTTTTGAAATTGAGATCTTTGATGAAAGTGCTAAGGAATGAAAGGTTCTATTCAGAAAGTAATTCTTTCTTACCAAACACTTGAAAAATGACCTGGATTTAATATACTTGACCCAAATAACAAAAAATATCTCTCCTGTTCAGACTTCATTGCTATTATTTGAAAAATCATGACATATATTAGAGATTAAAATGATATATACGTTATCTGTGCCGGACGAGTGTCCCATCTAATTCATTTCCATTCTTTATGGTTTTTGTTCCTGTAGGTCACCACAACAATATAAACAAATACATTGAATAAAGAACATCAAAATTAACAATGTGAAGCGCTGTTATATATTTGTCAAAGAGAAGAATGGCCATCCATTAAAGGAATGCTAATTGTGTCTTATCCAGCCCTCTAACTCCACCATCAGATGACTAGCCATTCATTGTATGTATACTATTCATAGTGTTTAGGGCTATCTATCAAACAAGGTGAACAGTGGGAAAAATATTTTCATAATTTAAATCCACAAAAATCCACAGTGAAGCAGCCAAACACAAACAAACAAATGTGTATTCAGTTAACATCGAAGACAATATTCTATATATTGTGTTTTAAAGGGTACTTTACAGGCTATACCGGAACACCTGCTGATAATAATTATGTGTAAAGCAATATTTTCACCTTTCATTAATGGTAGTCCTTTCACATCCCTACATATAATGAGACAGGCAACACATTTAACATAAATAAGACAGAAAGAGCATATAGAAATCACCACAGGGCTGGAATACATTATTGAAATAAGTCATTGTTGATTAGATATGTCTCCACCTAGCAGACTTCAAACCCATCAACTACTGGGGTAGCATCACCAGAAACAGAAGTGACCGACATGGACAGCATCCATTGTCACTCATATTTGTGAGACTGTCACATCCTGTGTTGTTAGGATTAAGATTACAATGTTTACTTCCATTTCCCATCTTGTGATAAATTTATATAGATTAATTTAAATGCACAGTTTGTTATTTAGATACTTACACATATGCCAAAAGCAAGAAGTAGATTTAGTTCAAACAATAGGCGAATCCCCATTTAGCATAGCAAAACAAAACATTACCATACCATCATTACTTTACATTGTTATCTCTATTGTTTTCCTTTTTATTTTATACACTTATTTTATACATTTATTTCTGCATAATTTTTTTTAAAACCTATAACTAACTTGACTTATTGTCTTTACCATCTCTTATTTAATTATTTTCTGTATATATTCGCTATAATTCAAAAGGACTAAATTCACACCCCATTCTTAACACACATCAAGAGATTCTACCAAATTCTAACTATATATGTAGCAGTAGGATAAAAGAATTAACAATGTTGACAAAATAGAAATGTACAAACTTCTCTACTTAAGAATGTACAAGAAGGGGGTAATTTCAACCAAGAGCTGAAGGGAGGTTTAGGATTTACATAGGACATATACAGGTAAACACAATACCAGGTGTTCAAAGTTGTTATTACCCCAAACACCCAATATTTGTAGTGCAGCGCTGGTTTCTATTCAGGCTTACCCTTTCAAAATTTCAGGGCAGGTTACACCCGACATGTAAAAAGAAACATAAAACCATATAGTGTAACTCTGTAACACAATAAGTGAGAGACAGTGGTGTAGGCAGGGCTGGCCTTAGGTCATTAGGCGCCCTGTGCGAAAAGTCTTCACGGCGACCCCCACCCCCCACCCAGTTGCCTGTATACAGTCATACACACAGGCACAAGCAGACAGTCACACAAACAGTTACAAGCAGAAAGTCACACACACGCACACACAATTACAGGCAGACAGTCACACATGCTCAGTTATAGGCTGACAGTCACAGAGCCAAACACACAGTTAAAGGCAGACAGGCACACAGTCACAGGCAGACAGTCACACACACAGTCACAAGCAGACAGTCACAGATACTCCATTACAAGCAGACAGTTATACACACTCCATTACAGGCATGCAGACACTCACGCATGATAATAGGCACACACACTCAGTTAAAGGCAGATAGTCACACATACAGGCACACACAACGGCACAGCTACAGCGACACACAGGATTGGAGTCACACACAGACAGACAGTCACACACACAGGGAGACAGTCACACACACACACACACACAGGCAGACACTCACACACACACAAGCAGGAAGACAGTCACACACACACACACACAGGCAGACACTCACACACAGGCAGGCAGACAGTCACACACACAGACACACAGGCAGACAGTCACACACACACAGGGAGGCAGTCACACAGACACACACACACAGGCAGTCGGACAGACAGTCACACACACAGGCAGGCAGTCACACAGGCAGACAGTCACACACACAGGCAGACAGTCACACAGACAGACAGTCACACATACACACACAGGCAGGCAGTCACACACACACACACACACACACACACACACACAGGCAGTTACACAGACAGTCACACACACACACACACACACACACCCAGGCAGGCAGACAGTCACACACACACACACACACACAGGCAGACACATGAACAGGGAAACGGTAACACACAGGCGGTCACAGTCACACACACACATTATGGCTGGAAGGTGTAGTGGATGCAGTTGGTTCTTGGGGAAGCAGGGATGCCTTCCTGCTTCCATCTTCCTGTGAAGCTTCAGGTAGGTATTATAAGCCCCGCCTAAGCCTCTTGATAAGCCCAGCCCCCACTGCTTGTTAAGCCCCGCTGCCTCGATTTATTTTATTTTTTTAATAGACCCAGGTGGAGAATAATGAAATCCTCCACCTGGGTACCTGCTTTAGCTCCCCTGACACCAACCATGTGCGAGCTGTGTCTGCTACATGGCGCCCCCTGGTCTATGGCGCCCTGTGCGGCTGCACAGCTCGCACACCCCTAAGGCTGGCTCTGGGTGTGAATGGTATTTAACTCACATGTTTAGGAGCCTTTAACATATCCAAAGTTGAATACAGGTGTGTCTTGGGGTGACACACTACCCCTCTCGTTCTAGTGGTGATGGTAGTTGAGAGTATGTAACAGGGAAAATTGGTGAGTATAATGTGAAGCTCATTTAAATATATAAAAACTTATTTTAAAAAGTAATGAATAGGGGGGGCAGAGTCTGACAGCCATGCAGAGCGGTCGCACACTACATGGGCTCTGAGGTAAAAACCCACAAGCGGATAAAATAACCATGAAAAAGCCCTCAAATATGCCCGCTTCATAGTCCCAGCTTAAGGGATCCTTCGAAGAGGCAACAAGCAACAAGAGACCCGACCACAAGCGACAGCCACTCTCAGGGGATCGACCTGAGGCCTACGGAGGTCCTGACCAAGCGACAAGAGGGAGGCGGCCGATCCCTCCACCGCTACAGCCTTCCTGACTGAAGGTCTCCCCGAAAAAAATCCCCCTCCCCCCCTTGCCGGTGGGGGTCATCCCGGCAAACACAAGCAATGCTCCAGCATCAGAGAGCCAATCCGGTCCCACCGCGGCAGCCACGAGGCATCCTGACTCAGCCGCAGATCAGACAGACCTGGAGTACAGGCTCAACAAAATATTCAATGAGTTATGGCAGAAGCTGGAGGACAGGAGGCTTCAGACCGTCCCGGCGCACAGCTGATTGCGCCCCCACGGCGGACAACTACGGCTCTGGCGGAGGTGAAGGCCCCAAGATGGCGGCAAAGCAGGAGTCTCCCATCCCTCCAACAGCGGGCAACATGCAATCGGGACTTACTCCAGGTGCCTGTGAAACACCACACTTCCCCCCGACTGCAGAGAGCACTGAGCCGGCGCAGCAGAAGGAATCCTCTCCTGCCCACAGACCAACGGACAAGTGAGGAACATGTAAAGGAGCACAGAAGTGGAGAGCCGCGGACCCGCCGGTCGCCCAACCACCACCCAGATTGTACCAAGCAGCAGCAGGGGCTCACACAGGACATACACCCTGAAGAGATAAAGCAGAGAAGCAGCTGCCTCCCACTACAACCCGGCAGATCGAGGCACACGGGAACCACAGAGGCCCATCTACAGGCGTTGAATGAACACGCTCCGGCAGAGTACAAGTACCCCCTGCAGCATGGACTCTAATATATATATATAATATGCTTCGTTACTGCAGGGTAAGGTCAGCTGTAGCCTTAACACAGTTGCTGCTTTCAAGTGCCTCAAAGCCTATTGCAGCTGAAGGGTGTCCGGGACTGTACCTCTGGCAAAGTGCCTATGTGCAAGCGTTATTACTGCTAAGTATGCATTTCTTCCCTCTTTCATCTTTCATGCCTGATACCCACTAGCCTTGTTCCTGATGCCTGTCTGAGTTTACTTACTTAAAAGTTGCATGGCAGGCTTGGTAACGGATAGATATAATTACTACTGACAGACTGTATTAACCCTTGTCTCCCCTCTTCCTTTTAGCTACATCATCCAATGCAGCCAGTAATGAACAACATTCAGTAGCATAGGCATATAGTTAGCATGAAAGGCTGACAAACTTCAGTAAGTGATCTCTAATATTCAACTCCCCATAATTCTGCTCTACAACCCCGTATTGCCATTTAATTTCTTGTGTTTTTCAACCTGTCCAGACAGGAGAGGATCTCTGAGAGGCTTTTCTTTAGACTACAGATATGTTAGACAAGCCTGTTATATTACAACTTTACTTAAAAATGTGTGCAGTAATTGTATTATGCTCCTTGTTGATGTTGTTGTGGCATAGCAAGAGCGTATGTTTATTATGTGCACCACAAAAATAAAGAATTTAAAAAAAATATTGAAAGAATTAATAAATAGATCGCATAAAGGGTGAAACAAAACCGAGATGTATATACTGAGATGACTCTACTTTCTGAATAGCTACCAAAGTTAGACAGCTGATTGAGAAAGCCTACAGGATAGGAGAAACGCGTCCCCCAAATGTCTAACTTTCGTAGAGTCAAATTGGAGAGGGGAAGACATCATAAAAAAGTTGGGTCAAACAGATGCGCTGGATCTTCAACCTACACACTTTAGCGCCATTAGGTCTATATTCAGATTTCGAATTGTGCCATTTTTTGTGATAGGCTAGCTTTTCTAATTAGAACCTTAATATATTTTACTTTTTCCTCTTTTTTATCATTGCAATTTATGTTCTTGGTTTGTAGTTGATACCAAGACGTTTTATTAATGTGAATGTACAACTCGGTTTTGTACCTCCCTTTATGGGAGGATCAATTTATTAATGTATTCATTATTTTTCAAAATACATTTTTATATATTTAAATGAGCTTCAAATTACATTCACCAATTTTCAGCTTTTATTATTTCTCCCTTTTTTCTGATCTCTGATCTTTTTTAGATCTTTGGGGACATACTCATTTATACCTTACTTAGCAGGCATACCCTGTTGCACATTTCCATCTAATATTAGAATGTTAGGTCTGATATATGTAAATAGAAATAGAAATAGAAATAGGCAGTGTATCATTAATCTATAGATATATATAGTTGTTTTTCTGGTGTCCTTTATAAACTTTGATGTTACTCTCTAACTTAAAGTATTTAATTTTCCACTTTTGATCACTGATATTTCCTTAAATCTTTAGGGATATATACCCTCAAACCGCACTGAGAAATAGGCAGACTCAGTTCAATTAACTCTTCTATTGCATATGACAAAAAAATATATAGAAATGGCGCTTAAGGATATATACAGTGTGTGGTGCTGCTATAACCAAGTATATTGCCACCACATATACTTAGAAAAGATACAATAAAACACAAAAAGGTAAAATCGCACACAGAAGGATGGAGGTAGTTACCTGTAGTATAATATAATGGTTGGTAACTGATAATAAATATCCCCTCCTTCTATATGAAGAATATATTCAGTATTGTGTAGAAAAATATGCCTATACAAAAAATATAAGAAGAAAAAACTCACAGGCACTCCAACTTCAAGCCGCAGGCAGATTTATTATGACAGAATGCAACGCAACGTTTCGACCGGAAAGGTCTTTTTCAAGCTGAAAAAGACCTTTCCGGTCGAAACGTTCGTTGCATTCTGTCATAATAAATCTGCCTGCGGCTTGAAGTTGGAGTGCCTGTGAGTTTTTTCTTCTTGGATTATTGTACTGGGATTGCTGGTCCTGCTCTGGAGCACCCTTGGCCGTTGGGACTGAGTGCGGTTCTCATCACTTACTCTATACAAAAAATATAAACACAGAACAGAACATAGTGTAATCTGTATATAATTCACAATAAAGTGGGAATTTTGAGCTGAAATCACTCACACTTTTCTGAGCCATTTAGAAGTAGGCTCGGAACTTATACAGCTTTTATGTTGCTTAATAGGACATAGAGATTTCCTCCTCCCTTCAAGTGAGTTCTCCAATTGTTGAAATAACCATCTAGTGGAAAGTTAGAGTCAAGAGCCAGGAGTATCAAAATATATAAATAAAATATTTATTTTCCTTTAAACAAAATAAAGAAATTGTACAACGCGTTTCAACCATCTGCTAGTGGTCTTCCTCAGGTGCTGTTCAACATTACAATGGACACAATGCTGTTTATATAGGGGATAACATGGAAGCTTAATCACATAATTTTCTACACATGTAGCACAAATTTACACTCATTTCCTTATATGGTCTGGACCGGATGTGTATTGCCACCTCCAATATGGCCGAAGATCCGGTTCGGACACACAGGGTGCCAGTTTGATATATCCAGCCTCTCACATAAACTTTAGTATTTACAAATAAGACATCCAGAGTAATGTACAACGCTAATATTCCCCTCCTGTCCGAGTCATCCAACACGATATGGATAACTTGTGGGTGGCTCAATGATTGGGGGTATTGAGATTCATTTTGTCTATTTGTCGCGTCACTTCCGGTGACGTATGTGCTTATGGAATCAGTCTGTTGCGTCACTTCCAGTTTCGCCGAATTCAATCGGCATGTCCCCTTTCTTTCTCCATAGTGTCTCAATGTCTTTGCAGAGTAAGGCTAAGAAGGCCATCTTTCAAATGGTCAATTAGTCCATGTAATCAACAGTCCATATATGTACCGACAAAAATACATATAAAAAAGAGAAATGGATATTAGTCCTAATGAAACATGTATCTATACATAAAATTTAATAAAGTGTATATAAAGTGCATCAAACCCAGATACCTCATGCATAAAGTGTAATAAAACTGTAAAGTGCAATTAAAATATAAAGTGCATCAAACCCAGCCAAACTTGCCCAATATTCAATTTATCATATCAATAGATCTAAAAAACAGTACAAAGAATGCCTTCCCACAAAAAAGACAAAATAAACTGTCTAATATAAGAATAATGGGGAACCTGAATGTTCAATATAGTATTCAAAAAAGGGAATCTCACTCTGTAAGGTCCTAAAAATTCACAGTTAAACAAACTGGAAAACCTCAGTTGTAACAAGTTGTTTATTTCAAAGTCGATGTTAAGTCCTTTTGGAATTAGAGTACATAACTCAAAAATCCACTTAGATTCTTTCAGACTGAGGGCTCTAGATAAATCCCCTACTCTCCAGTCTCCTACCACCTTCTCGATTGCACAGAAACTTAGAAACCTTGGGTCTGAGTTATGATGTTGCAAAAAATGTCTTGACACACTATGATTTAAAAAAAAAAAAAACCCTTCCTAATGTTTCTAAGGAACTCACTAATTCTTATTTTAAGCTGACGGGATGTCTTTCCCACATACTGATATCCACAGCTACACTGCGAAAGATAAATAACATAGGTGGAGTGACACGTAATTAGAGATTTAATATGATATTTCCTATTAGTAACAGAGGAGTGAAAATCTTCAACTTTCTTATTAGTTCTTAAGGTGTTACAACAAGCCTGACAAGTTCCACAATGAAAAAAGCCCTTCTGCTCTTGTGTCCAATTACTTAGGGGCCTCAGTTTTAATGAAGCTTGAGGTTAGCATTTGTTTTAAGTCTCTCACTCCTCTGAATATAAACTTCGGTTTACTGCCTATGTACTGTTGAATGTCCTCCTCATGTTGCAGAACGTGCCAGTTCTTATTAATCATTTTCTTTACAGTACCAATGTTGCTCGAAAAGTTAAAAATAAGAGGAATCTGATCATTCTTCTGTATGTTATCTTATTTATTTCTGTATTGTAACAAAAGAGACCTATCCATATTTCTGCAACTTGGTCTATCTTATCTTGCAAGTCATTTTCTGCATACCCCTTCTGTGCCAATTGGTCTTTAAGAGTCATTGCTTGAATAGCATAATCTTCTTTCTTGGTGCAGTTCCTGCGAACCCTCAAAAACTGCCCTTTTGGTATATTAGTTAACAACGGGCGATGATGGCAACTTTCCAATTCAATTAAACTATTGACATCGTCTTTTTTTTTTTAAAAAAAGTTTTGGTCATTAGAACATTGTCTTGAATAAAAACATTCAGATCTAAAATGTCAACACTGTACTTGCTCACATTTTTGGTGAGTATAACTCCCCATTCATTCTGGTTCAAGTGTGCAAAAAGCTGAAGAAAAGTCTCTTCCGACCCCTTCCAGACAATAAAGATGTAATCTATGTATCTTCTGTAGAGGACCAAGTTTGCACCATAGCCATGCCCCTGGAAAACAAAGAACTTTTCCCAAAATGACAAGTGTTGTTAATCCTGTGTCTGTTTCCCTCCAAGTCAATGGTGCTACCATCAGCTCGACCACGCAGGCTCGCTGCCTAGGTGTTCTCTTTGACTCCGACCTCTCCTTCAAGCCTCATGTTCAATCTATCGCCAAAGCCTGTCATTTCCTTCTCAAAAACATTGTGCGCCTCCGCCCCTACTTAACGCCAGATGCGACTAAGGTGTTGGTCCTTTCCACTGTCCTTTCTCGCCCTGACTACTGTAATCCGCTTCTCAGTGGTCTTACGTGCTCCCAACTTGCGCCGTTACACTCCATAATGAATGCGGCGGCGAGGCTCATCTTCCTGTCCGCCCACACCTCCCATGCCTCACCCTTCTGTCAGTCCCTACATTGGCTTCCTATAAAATATAGAGCTCAATTTAAAATTCTGGTTCTTGCTTTCAAATCTCTACATAATGCTGCTCCCACCTATCTATCATCCCTTATACACAAGTATGTCCCGTCTAGGCCCTTACGATCTGCTGAAGACTTACGTCTATCTTCTGTCCGTACTCCCACCTCTGATGCTCGCCTTGAAGATTTCTCGAGGGCTGCACCGTTCCTGTGGAACTCGCTTCCCTCCTCCGTTAGATGCTCACCCAGTCTCCACTCCTTCAAAAAATCGTTAAAAACTCACTTCTTCATAAAAGCGTATCAATTAAACTGTTAATAGCTCCCAACTGATTCCTCTTCTGCAACTGTCACTAGTATAATACTATCCTTACCTTTTTGTGTAATTTTACCCCACTACCTCTAGCATGTAAGCTCATTGAGCAGGGTCCTCAACCCCTCTGTTCCTGTGTGTCCAACTTGTCTGGTTACAACTACATGTCTGTTCGTCCACCCATTGTAAAGCGCTGCGGAATTTGACGGCGCTCTATAAATATCATAATAATAAAAAAAATAAACAGGTTGGCATATCTTGGTGCAAACTTGGTCCCCATAGCTGTGCCTCTAACTTGCAAAAAGAACTCCTCCTCAAACCAAAAATAATTGTTCTGTAAAATCATGCATATTCCTTCCAAAATATTTTTTTCGGTAATTCCCCATTGAAAACATATGGGGAAGACATTTTTTGCAATATCATAACTCAGACCCAAGGTTTCTAAGTTTCTGTCCAATCGAGAAGGTGGTAGGAGACTGGAGAGGAGGGGATATATCTAGAGCCCTCAGTCTGAAATAATCTAAGTGGATTTTTGAGTTACGTACTCTAATTCCAAAAGGACTTGACATCGAGTTTGAAATAGACAACTTGTTATAACTGAGGTTTTCCAGTTAGTTTAACTGTGAATTTTTAGGAACTTACAGAGTGAGATTCCCTTTTTTGAATACTATAGTGAACATTCAGGTTCCCCATTTTTCTTATATTAGACTGTTTGTTTATTTTGTCTTTTTCGTGGGAAGGCTTTCTTTGTACTATTTTTTAGATCTATTGATATGATAAATGGAATGTTGGGCAACTTTGGCTGGGTTTGATGCACTTTATATTTTAATTGCACTTTACAGTTTTATTACACTTTATGCATGAGGTATATGGGTTTGATGCACTTTATATACACTTTATTACATTTTATGTGTAGATACATGTTTTTTTAGGACTAATGTCCATTTCTCTTTTTTATATGTATTTTTGTTGGTATATATATATGGACTGTTGATTACATGGACTAATTGACCATTTGAAAGATGGCCTTCTTAGCCTTACCCTGCAAAGACATTGAGACACTATGTAGAAAGAAAGGGGACATGCCGATTGAATTCGGCGAAATCGGAAGTGACGCGATGGACTGACTCAATGAGCACATACATCACCGGAAGTGACACGACGGACAGACAAATTAATCTCAAAACCCCCAATCATTGAGCCACCCACGAGTTATCCATATCATGTTGGATGACTCTGAAAGGAGGGGAATATTAGCTTGATACATTACTCTGTATGTCTTATTTGTGAATACTAAAGTTTATGTGAGAGGCTGGATATATCAAGCTGGCACCCTGTGTGTCCGAACCGGATCTTCGGCCATATTGGAGGTGGCAATACACATCCGGTCCAGACCATATAAGAAAATGAGTGTAAATTTGTGCTAAATGTGTAGAAAATTATGTGATTAAGCTTTGATGTTATCCCCTATATAAACAGCATTGTGTCCATTGTAATGTTGAACAGCACCTGAGGAAGACCACTAGCAGATGGTTGAAACGCGTTGTACAATTTCTTTATTTTGTTTAAAGGAAAATAAATATTTTATTTATATATTTTGATACTCCTGGCTCCTGACTCCAACTTTCCACTAGATGTTTATTTCAACAATTGTAGAACTCGCTTGAAGTGAGGAGGAAATCTCTATGTCCTATTAAGCAACATAAAAGCTGTATAAGTTCCGAGCCTACTTCTAAACGGCTCAGAAAAGTGTGAGTGATTTCAGCTCAAAATTCCCGCTTTATTTTGAATTATATACAGATTACACTGTATGTTCTGTGTTTATATTTTTTGTATATGCGTATTGTGTATTTTTCTACACAATACTGAATATATTCTATACGAGACAGGGGGGATATGATAGAAACATTTAAATACATAAAGGGAATCAACACAGTAAAGGAGGAGACTATATTTAAAAGAAGAAAAACTACCACAACAAGAGGACATAGTCTTAAATTAGAGGGGCAAAGGTTTAAAAATAATATCCGGAAGTATTACTTTACTGAGAGGGTAGTGGATGCATGAAATAGCCTTCCAGCTAAAGTGGTAGAGGTAAACACAGTAAAGAAGTTTAAGCATGCGTGGGATAGGCATAAGGCTATCCTAACTATAAGATAAGGCCAGGGACTAATGAAAGTATTTAGAAAATTGGGCAGACTACATCGGCCGAATGGTTCTTATCTGCTGTCACATTCTATGTTTCTATGTTTCTATGTTTCTATGTTTCTTCGTATATAAGGAGGGGATATTTATTATCAGTTACCAACCATTATATTATACTACAGGTAACTACCTCAATCCTTCTGTGTACGCTTTTACCTTTTTGTGTTTTATTCTATTGCATATATCTTCCATTAGAGTGTCAGGGTTGATATATGAATAAGGATATGTAATTATGATGTGAATTACTTATATGCATACATTTATTTTCTGTTCTTACTCCCGTGTCTTTATATGTAAATGGACTTTCCATCACAAACTTTTCCCAAAATGGAACTTACGTGTGCCAAGCATTGTGGGCGCCGTAGTTCAGGAAGTGATGGGAGTTCAACTTACTTTTGTTACACAAATCAGCGAATACAGGTCAGCTGAATACAAAGAGGGGGATCATATAATGAATGGCACAGAAAGATGGCACAGAAAGAAGACGGAGCTTTGACCCGGTCATAACACCGGAACCTGGAATAGGAATGACAGCTGATTGAGAAAGCCTACAGGATAGGAGAAACACATCTCAGCAGTCGGAGGATCCACAGGATATTTGTATTTATTACTTTATATTGATTTTCTTATCTTAATTTGTTTTCAACTTTTAATTTATTTTATAAAATAAAGAGCACTGCGTGCACTTTTAAAATATCACGGATCCAACCTTCCTATACCGGGCACCAAGGAGTTGTGTCACCCTGAAAAGACACATATATGCTTCAAACTCAGAGCCAGTTTTGTAAGGCTCTGCACCAGGTAAACACTCTCTATTGTGTGTTATAATTCACTACTAAGATACAAACTCACTGCACTTAGAAGTTTTTTCTTTTTTTCTCTTTAATTTTTTTCCCTGTTATATACTCTCAACTGCCATCACCACCAGAACGAGAGGGGTAGTGTGTCACCCCAAGACACACCTGTATTCAACTTTAGAGCCTATGGTCTAACCTGCCCTGAAATTTTGAAAGGGTAAGCTTGAATTAAACCAGCGCTGCACTACAAATATTGGGTGTTTGGGGTAATAACCACTTTAAACACCTGATACTGTGTTAACCTGTATATGTCCTCTTTAGTGGGTGATTTTGGAGTTCCCACACAGTGTTTTCAACGGCTATAAACAAATATTTAATATATTAATAAGAAATAAGCGCCTAAACCGCACACTTCTGTTTGCAATATCAACAAATACTTTGGCAGATTGAACTGTACAGAGATATCGTGATCTTCCAGTAGAGATGGAAGAAAATAAACCAGTAGAAGAAACAGATACTCTATAGCTCTGCACATAAAACCAAATCCACAACAAAGCACTTATTGTAGATAAGAGGAAATTCATGACTGATAGTCTTTTATATGCCTACAAAGTTATTATTTTTCTGTACAAAACTTAACCCCTTAACCCCTTAAGGACCAAACTTCTGGAATAAAATGGAATCATGACGTGTCACACACGTCATGTGTCCTTAAGGGGTTAAGGACACATGACGGAAATATTCCGTCATGATTCCCTTTTATTCCAGAAGTTGTGTCCTTAAGGGTTTAATTTTGAAAAGCAGAAAACCTATATAATTAATATTGTTTATGTTTTGTTTGTTTGTTTGTTTTGTGCTTGATCAGTCTGTCCTTCCAAGGAAAGGTTAAAGCAAATGAAAAGTATTTTTCAAGGGATTTAATAAGAGCCTAAATCTTATAAAATTGCAAGTGTTATAGTCTTACCACAGGTGAAGCCTCAGGCATCTATTGAATCTAGTTTGTTCTTCAACCTTCCATCTGGGATTAAAACGAAAACTGATTTGCTGCAGGTACAGATATTTATTTATGAAAATCTGCTCTTTCTTGCAGTTATGTTAATTGCTTAAGGGATATATGTTACTACGTGTGAAAACGTAATCACAATTTCTCCAAATCACTATATATCACTGTAAATGATAATTTCTAAATTAATTACAAAAAAGTCAAAACTTTTCAAGGACAATAGTATCCAGTATTACAATTCATTATCTCTCGACGGTCATTGTAAAAGGCTATTAAAACAAACATTAATATGTTGTACAATTTAGCTTCCAAATACCTCAAAGAAAACTAAAAGTTAAATCCACTAAATTCTGTGTTTTAAAAAAAGTAAGATAGGAGAAAGTAAATTTAGTTCAATTGAAGGTGACTGCTTGAAGCTTGATCATATTCCAATCACAACATTTATTATTTTTCACTAACATTATGTACACTTTATTTAACAGAGGTGTCCAAAAGATAAAGGCAGAGAGCAAAAAGATCGCACAAAGAGATTTAGGAAAGAGAGATGGCAAAAAGAGACTTGGGGCAAAAAGATGTCACAGAGAGGCTGGTGGCAGAGGGATGGCATTGGCAGGTTGTTTGGACCATATATAGCCCTAGCAGGCCTTTTAGAGGCATATATGGCTCAGTGGTATGATATTCAAATTTTATGAATTTGCTGATCCTGGCATGATATACCAAGTTTATGCATTTCATTTTCATTGGCATGATATATCAATTGTATGCATTTACCTTTATATACAAGGTTTATGCATTTAATGCATTAATAGCATTCCCTTCTTGGAAAATCCTTCAGAACTCTTTTTACTAATTGCTTGCCTGGGGTTGGGGAGATCTCCCTTATTGATTAGCGATGTCCAAGTGTCAAGTGGGCAGAGCAGTTGCTCCCCAGGCTGCTCTCTATCCACTTATCACGTGTAAATGCTGAAGTACAAATAGCGCTTTCATTCTTTCTATCCAATAAACTTGTATGTCCATCAAAACATCTATTTTGTTTTGTGTGTTAGTGTCTATCATTAATGTTAACAGGTGGGTTGGTAAAATTGCACTGGGGCCACTAAATTGTTTTTGCCCCCTTGGCAACAAGTTTCTAGCCCTCTCCAGCATCTAAACATAAGATAGCCACAAATATATTAAGATAATGTTTTTTTTAAACTGATGTATGCAACAAAAAAAAAACATTTTAGTGACAAATTAATGTTATAGCACACTTTCCAAATGAGGCAGCTTGTATAATTTCCACTTGGGATTCTATGGAAGTGTTGGCAAAGGTGTTGGAGAACATTTGTTGGATGCAAAAAAAACAAGTGTATGCATCTGTTTCCACAAACTTCCAAAAGCAGATACACCTACAAAAATACATGGAACTGTATACCCCAGGGGCTTCCAAAGACTTTCATCCATCTGTTCTTCTCAGGATCCATGCTTAATGCTAGTATATCAAATATCTCGCAAACAATCTTAAATACTCTTGAGCCGAAGACATTGTGTACTGTGCATCAAGCACTGAGCTTATTATTTTGCTTTGTTTGATTTTGTTTGCTCAATAGTGTAAGTAACGCCAGCTTGATATTTCATTAAAAAAAAATTTTAAGGATCATTTTTGGGATTGGGAGGAAAAGTTATCCTATTTATGAATGATGAGTTTATTGCTAAAAAAATTAAATAAAAGGCAGTTGTCAGCAAACATAAGCAATTGAGTGATAACTGAAATGATAAATAGGTGAATAAAATACAGATTCAATAAAAGCAAATAAAACACCTAGTTGTATTTTTTCATAAGAAATTATTATTTTGACTTTCTGACTTGAGAAGATTCTAGGTCACGCTGCACAGGATTATATTTTGAAATATATGATATTATCATTGTATGTTTTTGGATTTCTGACTTTGAAATTAAGAAGACACCATAGGGGTTCCTACAATGAAAACCAAATTATAATAAATTTAAATACATAATCCTTAACCCTGCAAAGCTAATTTAGCAGTCTTATTATAAACTGCAATAATAAGCTTTGTGGGGTAACTCAACCTCTAGTGGCTATCTACCAGACAGCGACTAGAGGGAAATCTGGGTTGTTAGGTGACTTTTGGTTGCCTAACTGATGCTGGATGTCCTCACGCTATGCATGAGGACATCTAGCATCACGGGAATCCCCATAGGAAAGCATAACAGGAAATCCTAATGCGGGCACAGCCATTGCACTCATTAGGTCTCCACTGCCATCTTACCTCGGCGGGGGAGGAGTGGAGGCGGACCCGAGCCAGTGCCGAGGGACATCAGCGCTGGACCCAGGTAAGGGACAGAAGAGATTTTTAACCCCTTCTGCACCGTGGGAAGTGTGGTGGGCATTATAGGGAGCTATAATGCCAGGAAAACAACTTTACTTTCCTGGCATTATAGTTTCCTTTTAAGAACAAACTCGGGACAACAGGACATGCACACAAATTAAGGACTGTTTTACAATGTGCAGGACTGTTTGGACGTGTGTGTAGGTTACAGGTTACAGTGTGGTGTTGCTGGTGATATTGTAAGATTGGTGGGTATAACCACTTTCAAGATACTGGCACGGAGAGGTCTAGTTAGGTCTTTTATCATCATTAGGATTGTCATTATAATTTATTTGAAATACACTTCATTATATCAAATATTATAAACTGTACAATATACTCTTTGAGTAGGCTAGCATTACGGGGTTGGAAACATATTCTATTTGCTTTAACAGAGCTGAGTGAAAGTATTGCACTAGAGACTTGAAATTGTATCCTATCTGTGTTTAGCAGAAGTTTCGAGTTTTCTGCCCAGTACCGAGGTGAAGGTGACCTCTGGAGAGACAAGCCCTTTTCCAGGAGAGGGTCTGAAAAGTCTTTCAATTACATAGCATTAAATATATAGTCTGTGCACTAAACAGTAATGGCAGTAATTAGTCCGTTTAAATAATTCAGTTTACCATGTAATCTCTTTCAGTGTTTGGTAATAAATCGATGTCTCGAAGGTAATAATATTCTAGTGTTAGAATTCTCAGGGCCTTTTATCCACCACTTCACATTTAAAATTTCTTTACAGAGATAAAACATCTCTAGGACAAAGCTGAAGTATCTTTCTACCAACCCCTGCTAAAATTTTATATTGTTTTGTGCTTTGTGTGTTTTTGTTTTTTAAAAAAAACTTCAGCAATACAGCTTTATTTCAATTACAGTCTAGGAGATGCAGTTTATGGTTGCAGTCCAGTTTGCAATACTCATAGTAAATAATCACATTTGCATAGAACTTTAAAACAAGCGATAGAACAATAAAATACATCAGGATTTATTGCTGTGCTGGAGTGAAGATACTATGCTTTTATTCACTGAATAGCTGAATTATTTAAAAGGACTAATTATGACCACTAATCCTGTGAGTGGAAGCCTGTAAATACAGTTCTTCAAGAACATTGGACGCTAGTTCAGAGCTTTTCAAAAGTTTTGTTTGTGGATCACTGTTGATGAGTCCTAAGGTCTGCTTTCTTCACTCTACAATCTTTCTTTTGGAATAGTTAAAAAAAGAGAAAACAAAAATATGCAATACCATTTTAAACAGAACACTATGTTGGATTTATAGTTAACTGCTAACCTTTGTCCCTGTTTCTCTGATGGCCCAAAAAATAGAACTGTTTAAGACAGGAGAAAGGAAGAATGTTTCACACATATCTACATCTATTATGTGTAGCATTAAAGCACCAAGCAAGGACGCTGTTAGGTTATGACCCCTATGCCAACAGAGAGGAGGGTATGCCATGACATACTGCTGTCTTTCTATGTTAAGTCACGTCCTCTCATCCCTTGACCACTGTGCTGTTCATTTACTGTAAGATCTCAATGAACGCATAGCTGGAAACAAACAAGCCAAGTATCCAATACGATGCTGTTCCTTAATCTGCTGAGAACAGTTTTTTCTGTTTATGTTTGGAATGCAGACCCTTTTGGGTTGGGAATCCCAACCATCCACTCCAGGCGTTCCTTCGGAGATGACCACAGTAAATCAAATTTACAGAACCGGGCTATCGGTAAGAAGAAAAAGTGTAGTTATGGAAGTGTTTGAAGGTTGAATGGGCCTGTATATTGGCCTGTTACTCTAGGGGTTCTTTGTTATGGACATCAGATGTGAAGAATGGCAGCTTTTACATTTTGTGTATATCCAGCAACCGGGGAGAAATTGAGAAACATTTTACCAAATCTTTTGGACTTAAAGAAACACTATGCTGGAACGGTAATATTTTCCTTCCAAGATTTTCTGCCTCTAGCGGATTTCATACTTTTAATTTATTTACTTGATTTCTTTTAGCAGTGACAAACAATAAAAAAAAAGAGGTAAAACTATGATCATTATACTTCTCTGTTCTGCTGAGAAATATGTAAAACTGATGACATTGTGATTGTGCCTAGGATGGTCGTCATGAAAACCAATGGTGAGCTAAGGTGCCTTGGTGATGTGCACCCACTTGAGCTCACCACTGCTTTGTTTGCTTTTTTGTTTTGTTTTTTTAGCTGTCTGAGGCAATTATACAGCTGAATTTTAAATTAACAGTTGGCCTGTGCTAAATTTTCCCCTTTTCTTTGGTATTTTAATAAGTCAAGCTTTTTATGTTAGATTTATATTTTATATGAGAAGCCTTCTCCATTACTCCAGTTGTTGAGCAGTAGAGCTTATTCCCAAAGGAGAGCACACGTCTGTTTTTACTTTTCTTTTTAGACTTCGGGGTTGAGATGCGGGGAGAAAAGAGATTGCAACAATTAGTCAAGTTTTTTTCTGCTCCTTCTGATGACACATGCATGCAAACACACAGACACACACATACACACATATATCTCTAAAAACACAAACGCATAAGCTCAGTTTTACAGTTTTACTTAAAATAAACATTACCATATCTTAATATAATTATTTTGGTTATGTTGGAAAAGATAGAATAGTATTATTGATGTAGTTTTTTTTTAGATGAAATGATGTGAGCTGTGTCTGTGTTGTTTGTTTCTCATTATGTATTTGTGCACCTGAGCTTCTTTGCTTTTTTGTATTTATGTTTAATCTCTATATTTGTTGTTTTCTGTATGATATTGCACCTAGTGTGTACAGGGTTATTCACCAAGGTCAGAATTCATAGTGAATTCAAAGCGAATGTCAAATTTAGAGTCAAAGTAGCTGAACTGGAAAAATCCTCCCAGTCAACTGTGCTTTCCATTCATCTATGGCCTTAATGTTGACATTCACTTTGAATTCACCTCGCATTCTCAATTTTGTAGATAACCCTGTAAATCTGTAATTGTTCGCTAAAAAAAATACTCTTCAAGCATTTTATGGCCAAATAGTATATCTATATAACACAACATTTTAAAAGAAGTCTCAAGCATTACAGCATATTCCCTTAGGAGGTTGCATTGTTCTTATGGAACTCCCTTCAGTGCTTCACTAGACTCTCACCAGTCTCCATTCTTTCAAATAAAGACACTGAAAACGCACTTCTTCAGGAAGGCATATCAATTAAATTGTTAGCAACATTCCACCCCCACATCTCACCAAACTACCTTGCTTCCTCTACTACAACATATAATAAAGTCTTCATTGCAAACTCTTCTAGCAACCCACTATTCCCATACATGAAATCATCTTACCCTTGTCTCTTTGTTCCATTCCCCTTAGAATTTAAGCTCATTTGAGCAGGATCTTCAGCACCTTATGTTCTCATATACCCAATGTGTCATATTAGAACTACTTGTTTGTTAGTCCACCTCTAGTAGAGCACTGCAGAATTTCTTGACACTTTATTAATTAATAATAATAATAATAATTTCGGATAATGTCATTGTCGCAGCCCACAATGCCAGCCAGAACATTCTACATTTTACCATTAATTGGGTATCCCCATGGTGCTTGGTGAATAGCCCCATTGTGGATTGGTGTATTCATCTTAAGTCAACCTTATTCAGGTTTTTTTTTACTTTTTTACTTTTTAATTGTTTTATAAAAACATAGGCCATTGTTCGTGGACTCCAGTATCATGACAAAAATACATTGTTTCAGTATTTTTCAACTCTAGTTAACTTGGGTTCTAGAGTTGGTATACTTATCCAGTCATTGAGACAATAGCATTTTTCTGATGCATTTCTTTTTCACAACATTATGTTCCATGTCAAGGTTAGATTTTTTTTTTTTAAATAAAACAAAAAACACATTATTAAATGACTGTTTTAGCTTCCAGGTAAACAAAGGATTTTTTTTTAAATAAAGTAAATGTCACCATTAAAATGTGTAAAGAAATATATATTTCACAATATCTAACAGAGGTCACTGTTTGAGTAGCAATTAACATTCTCAAGGACAAGGTTAGACAAAGGCCAAAAAGTGTGTTTTCTCTAAAGAAAGGAACTTGGAATTAATCCCAGCAGGTCTGCTTAAACTGCTTATTTAAGTATTAGTTTGGTTTTTCCCATACTGTGCCAAGGATAAATAGATGACAAGACAGACAGGGAGACAAAAAGGGATTTGAACAGCAGAATGAAATGACATGCCACATTTTATTTTTCATTCTTTGTCATGTAGAGATTGCAATTACAACCTGATTATAGGATGTTGGGTTGTGATTGACATTGTTTATACATAGACAGAAAATAAGATAAATGTGTTTTGGTCTGAAGATTGATTGACACTAACAGAAGAAAAACAGTAGGTCTATGTTGCAAACATTTCCAATATTTTTAACAAATGATTCTATAGTCTCCAGTAATTAACAGCCAAGTCAAAGGAAAGAGTATGTATGAGATGGCACTACGACAGGAGCATTTTGGATAGAATGTATTTTTACTGAGAAGATGATTGATCAGGGGAATGTGGATGTTAGCCTTGCATCTTTAGTGAGTTAAAAACATATTTATACAATGCTTTATGTGCAGTTAATGTTGGGATCTGGTGAAAGAATGAATCAAGAGGATTTAAAACCTTCAGGACTGAATCTGAGCAAACACACTGTGTCTGTGACTATCCTGTTATATCAACAGAAGAACTACTAAGGTCAAGTAAGATGTTTTGACAAAGCTAACAAGGCTAGACATGTGAGGCATTTTGGCCTGGACTGGGTATCTTCTCTTCTCTATTTAATTTGATTGTCCTACCTCAACGGATGTATACTAGCTGCACCCTTGAGATGGATGCCGGGATTGTGATGAAATGATGGGGCTTAGGGTCTCTGCACTAAATCTCAGATCTTTATCTGTAGGTGCGATTTGTAATTCTTTTGATTGATATTGTATTATAATGCTTGATATTCTGGTTACCTTTGTTATATAACTTTATAACATGTTTCAGTAAAGGGTTTTTGTTTGTTTGTTTGTTTTGTTGGTTTGTATGCAATTTTACATTGTGTGATTCTTGTAATGTTTCTGTATCTTGTGGAGTACAGGTGGAATTTGCACCCAGTTGGTGTGCATTCATGCACACAACAGGGTCCATCCTCAATTTACTAAATGTGCCTTGTTTAAAGAGTGTTTTGCCAGTTTGCAACACTCGATTTTACACTTTCCATAACAGCAGACTACTGAGTGTAAAAGTAAAATTCTGTTTCACAGTGGAATAATAATGATATTCTAAGTGGTGGCACATCAAATTACTATCTGTTACGGAGCACTTTTACGAAGTGAGTGTCGAATAACTGATAGCAATGCTTGATACTTAGATGTTCCTATGCTCTCCTTACATAATCTGCATAATAAATAGGCTAAAAAGTTAAACTAGATATAAATAATGTTGAATTACATAAACCCTACTAACCTCAACACCGGTGGAAAGGGATTTAGGAGTAATTATTTCAGATGACTTAAAGGTAGGAAGACAATCTAATAGAGCAGCTGGAAATGCTAGCAAAATGCTTGGTTGTATAGGGAGAGGTATTAGCAGTAGAAAGAGGGAAATGCTCATGCCCTTGTACAGAACACTGGTGAGACCTCACTTGGAGTTTTGCATGCAGTATTGGAGACCGTATCTTCAGAAGGATATTGAAAGAGTTCAGAGAAGGGCTACTAGGCTGGTTCATGGATTGCAGGATACAACTTACCAGGAAAGGTTAAAGGATCTTAACATGTATAGTTTGGAGGAAAGACGAAACAGGGGGGATATGATAGAAACATTTAAATACATAAAGGGAATCAACACAGTAAAGGAAGAGACTATATTTAAAAGAAGAAAAACTACCACAACAAGAGGACATAGTCTTAAATTAGAGGGGCAAAGGTTTAGAAATAATATCAGGAAGCATTACTTTACTGAGAGGGTAGTGGGTGTGATAGCCTTCCAGCTGAAGTGGTAGAGGTTAATACAGTGAGGGAGTTTAAACATGCGTGGGATAGGCATAAGGCTATCCTAGCTATAAGATAAGGCCAGGGACTAATTAAAAGTATTTTAAAATAATGGGCAGACTAGATGGGCCGAATGGTTCTTATCTGCCGTCTCATTCTATGTTTCTATGTTTCTATAAGCATAACCATATCAATTTCATTAAAATATATACAATATAGTTGTTATTGATACAGTACTATATAGATATATTTCTTTCACTCAAAAAAGCTATTGAGTGACAAGAAAATACAGCACTGTAATAATAATACTGTGCAAAAATAGAGTAGAAACATGTATCCCTTACTTTTCCATGTTTAAAGAATCGTTAACCTCTCCTCTTTAGAAAGGCATGACAATGAATTCCTGCCTTTTTTTTTCAACCCTTCTCAATCATAAGCTCTTTAAAGAGGAAATGACAGGATTTTTAATATAATGCTTATCTGTCACATATGCCTCTCCCTGATATTTGGCAATTATGGTTTTGTGCGGCCTGAACATTAAAATTAAATGTAGTAATCCATACTTCAGTCCTGTATCTGATTGCCTCAATCAATTCAATGTCAATCATTTTTATAAATATTGCTCTTTTCTGCCATTGAACATAGTTAGTTGACGAGAGGAATCTGAAACAAGTTTCTCTTTTTATCTTGAACAAAGTTCTGATTTTGAGTCCTGTATCACTGAAATCGGGATGGTTGGGAGGCATGACACTGATGTGTGCACTTCCACGATCATGTTTTCACTTGTTTAATATTTCCAATAAATTAATGCAAGATTACACAATACCTAAATAAACAGAGAACATTTCCAATACTTGGGAATCTCATCTAATAATTAATAAATGAATATACAATACACCGATGGTCCCCAATTCATTACTGTAAACATGCAAATAGCCTATTATGCCCTCATTTTCTCTTAAAGGACCACTATGGTCACCCAGACCACTTCAGCTCAATGAAGTGATCTGGGTGCCAGGTACCCTAGGTTTTAACCCTGCAGCTGTAAACATAGCAGTTAATCCAACTTCTAGTGGCTGTCTTCCGCAGAACATCCATAGGAAAGCATTTAGTATTGCTTTCCTATGGGCGGTTTGAATGCGCGCACGGCTCTGGTCGCGTATGCGCATTTGGCTCCACTTCGGGAGCTGACTTCGGAGAGGGGGGTAGAGGTCACCAGCGCCAAGGGAGCCCGGTGCTGGATTAAGGTAAGTGGCTGAAAGGGTTTTAACCCCTTCAGCCCAGTGGGAGGGGTGCCCTGATGGTGGGGGGACCTTGGGACTATATAGTGCCAGGAAACAAGCTTGTTTTCCTGGCACTATAGTGGTCCTTTAATAGTGTATATTTGTAGCAATTACTTAGAGTTTCAGACACTGTTTCTTCTAAAAGTCGTAATATCCATGGAGATTTACTGCTCAGCTGAATTTATTTAGGGAGGAAGTAATTAGTTGGGAGACTACCCACCATGTAATTTTGCTGGATACAGTTTCCGGGCTCACTCCAGGCATTAAACCAGAGAATACAATTATGGCACTGCCCATCAGATTAATGCAACAGGATCTCTATTCTATCTAGTATGTGACAAGACTACTAGATCCTTTGGTAAAGCATAGGTCAGTTCCTCCCCAAAGTATATGGTGGAAAAGATACAAAGGCATATTACAGGACGTTAGAGTGACCGGGCTTAATGCTTAATAGAGAATGAAAGTCAAGTCTAGGACTAGCTAAAGATAAATACAAAATTATGTCTGGGCACTCAAACCAGAGCTGTTAGTAAGAAGTAATTATTGTTTCAATGCAACTTTTTGGCTCTCTGCTGGAGCTTTTGTCAAGCATGAAGGTCTGGAGGCACATTAGGTGGCTGTACTAAAAGTGTGTGTTCCCTTTCTGGATTTGGATACCATAGGACTAGCTAGAGGACTATAGAGCTATACAAATATGATCAAATAAAACACTGTCAAAACATGAAGCCAAAACCTGATCACTACCTACTTAGAAAAATAAGTACACGTGTTTCTAACTACAAGAATCATGAAATGGCAACAATGAGTGATGCTTTCACCTTGCATCATCGCAATGACATCAAAAGGTTATGTGTGCACAGACACATATTAGATGCATAATCGGGTCTGTGTAGGCAGTGTCTGCTCATCAATAAAGACTAATTTCTACATCATCAGTATCAGTTTTGCTTTAAAAGATGCTGAGAAGGACATGGCATGTCACCGGATTAAGCAGATAGATTCCGAATGGACCCAACAATGTGTGGGACATCGTTAACCACTTCTCTACCAAAATTGATTATAAACATTTTAATTTTAACATATTTTGCAGACTGAAATTTAGTCCATAATGCCTCACTCACTGTAATTGATGCTCTTGTTAAGACTACCAGCCAGTATAAGAACACATTACTCTGACAGATGCACAGGTCTCTGTTGTAATTCCTGCAAGTTTGGTGAAAATGTAAGGTCACCCTTGCGTTCAAACAGTACATAAGGTTTTAATGGGCCATTGATGGACAGGGATGGGGGAGGAGTAAATGGACTCTACCGCTTCACTGTTAGCTTTACATTAGCATTCCAGTGGGCGATAACGATTGCTATAGAAGTTATGAATATCTCTATTTTAAACATATACAATTTGAATATATTTACTGTATGTGGGAATCATGCTGAAATCCAGACATTATTTTTACATCCTGTTGCTATTTTTAGTAGGTCATATTGCTAGTAATGACTTCATGGTCCTTACAAATACATATAATCAAGATGTTTTACCATTTTTATCTATTGTGAAATATTGCAAGATTAAAAAACACTGTATACAAAAGCTTTTCATTTTCTAAATATTTTCATAAAGGATAACCAAATAGGAAAAACATTAAATTGTGTAACCTTTAATTTAATGCATCCTTTGCGTCAAATACATATCATGTTAATATTTTTTCCATCACAAAGTGCTGGATAGTAAAAGGGTTTAGGATCTTTCACCTCTCTTTGGAGACTAGTAAGAGCACTCATGTTACCACAATACATAGTTGCATACCTGAAAAGAGACATGCGTCCATTAAGGTAATTGTTTCTAACATCTATTTTTGCTGCTGACCCAAAATGTTTAAAAAAAAACAGTTTGGAGCACTTCAAGTTTGCAACGAACTACGGGGAAAAAAATCCTTCTTGACCCCAAAATGGCAATCTGATCTCTGCTTGGATCAAATAGCTATTATCCTACAAAATAAAAATTATATCCCTGAATATTATCTTTATGTAAGTGTCCATACAATTGATGTTTAAAGATATGAACAGACTGATAAAACCACCTGTTCAGGCAGAGAATTCCACATCCTTACTGTAAAAAAAAGAAAAATAATTTACCTTCGACTAAATCTCCTTTCTTCCACTCTAGCGCCACTTCTCACTTTTAAAATGTCCCTTACAAGTTAGCATTGACTTTTTATGATCTAAAGAACAATCAAAGCTCATAACTGTCACCTTATTATTATTTACTATTACTGTTTTCGTTTTCTATAACAATGACACAATTTACACCTGTAGTTTACCACTGTCATTTTCTGAACATGCAGATTTTTATTGTTGTTTTCAGTGAATGTATTCCACCAATATTTCATGTACATATAGTTATTAATATTAATATTTTGGGTGATAAAATTTACAACAAATGTTTGCTCTACCCACCATCTCCCTCTCTATCCTTTGCCCCAACTGGCTGCATTCATTTTTTCATTTAATACATTATCAGCAGCTGCAACTTTCCATTAATTTCCGCTGGTCATTACTTCCAAATTTCCCCTGCCACCTCTTGTCTCAAATCACCAACTAGATTGGAAGCTCACGGGTTATCTAACTAAGCACTTTGTACAAAATAACTCGACTCATTGGCCCGGCCGTCTCAACCTTTCGTATTGGTTTGTGTATATTGTAAGGTTTTTTTTTTAATTGTTTTCTCCCTTAATTGTACATAGTTGCAAACATTTTTAGCACTTTATAAATGCCAGTGATACTAAAAAGAATAACTGTACCTTCTTTTTAACGTAAGACTATTGTATAATGAAATGGACAAAAAATAATGAAGAAGACAGAATATCTTTTGGGTCTACCATTTAAAAAAAACAAACCACAAAACCTTTTCTACCTACCCTACGTTGATTAAGGAAAACACCGTTATAAACCTCTAATTTTGTTTTTCTGTAGTGATAGAAATCTACTCTGAATACATGTGTTTTTGTATTTGGTTCAATACCAGTCTCCGTTTCTAGGATATGTTCAGCCTGCTGTGCCCCATCAACCTCTTTACATAGGGAAATCCTTCAATATCCCCTCTGGCCAAAACATTACTGCATGGCTAACTACCTAATTGCTTGTAAATATTACTGGAACAAGTCCTCGAGTTGTACTGATTTAACCCTTGAGAATGTAAAGTCTATGAAAAAATAGAGCCGTAATGGGAGATGAAACAATGTTTTGTTTTTGCAAATAGAAAACATTTTACAGAAGTCTAAATTAACGCCACTGCAAGAAAGTAAGAAAACTAATCAATATAAAATCATCAACACGGCATATTCCAATTATAAAACTTGTTTATGGAAAGGATTTCAACACATTGATTAATGTTTTGGCTTTTCTCAGAATAGGAATGCTTAGCAAAAAGTGTCATTATCAGAAAAATCAAGTATGATGTATGATTGAAGCAATATTTTAACCTTGACAGACTGTTATTATTTGATGATCTGTAGTAACATGATTTCACATGTCCTACCCGCATTATATTTGTGTTGATACAGACGATTTAACATTGTATCTATAAGAATGTATTGCAATCGATGGGGACATTCTGTAATTGGTCATTCTTCACGGTCGCTAGACACTTGCTATTGTTATTTGTCAAACGTCTGCAAAATTTATAGCATTATTGAATCAGTAAGCACTGACCAAACTTTGCAATAAAGAATTAACCTTTTGCTAATTATGTGAAATCTGGTTTTGTTTACTTTAAAAAAAAAACAATTAAAAAAGGTTTTTCACATTCAAATCAAACTATGACTAAATATCATTAGACCCAATATACTGCTAAACAAATTATGAAACAGTCACATTTCAAAATAAAAATAAAAATCTTGTACAGAAAGTTAGCTTAAAAAGCGAGTTTTCACATGCGTCACATTTATATATATATCACATAAACTCTAAAGGCCAACTTTCTGTAAATATATTCCTTCTTTAAATCAAATTGATTTCTTCTTGTCATGTGATATATTCTGTGTTGCACGAATAAAGAGAGGAGTCACACTCCAATTGACCCCAATTCCAATTGACACCAGGTGCACTGGAGCAGGACCAGCAATCCCACAACGCTCAGGCAAACAGAAGAAGGGTCTCCAAGCACTCAGGGTGTTCAAACCCAGGACAGATTTATTGGGTCAAGCTTCACAAAGACCTCATAACAAAAGGTTGTTGCTTTGTCCCATTTTTTTTTGACCCAATAAATCTGTCCTGGGTTTGAACACACTGAGTGTATGGAGACCCTTCTTCTGTTTGCCTGAGCGTTGTGGGATTGCTGGTCCTGCTCCAGTGCACCTGGTGTCAATTGGAATTGGGGTCAATTGGAGTGTGACTCCTCTCTTTATTCGTGCAAAACAGAATATATCACATGACAAGAAGAAATCAATTTGATTTAAAGGAACACTATAGTCACCTAAATGACTTTAGCTAAATAAAGAAGTTTTAGTTTATAGATCATTCCCCTGCAATTTCACTGCTCAATTCACTGTCATTTAGGAGTTAAATCACTTTGTTTTTGTTTACCTCCCCTGGCTATGATTGACAGAGCCTGCATGAAAAAAAAACTGGTTTCACTTTCAAACAGATGTAATTTACCTTAAATAATTGTATCTCAATCTCTAAATTGAACTTTAATCACATACAGGAGGCTCTTGCAGGGTCTAGCAAGCTATTAACATAGCAGGGGATAAGAAAATCTTAATTAAACAGAACTTGCAATAAAGAAAGCCTAAATAGGGCTCTCTTTACAGGAAGTGTTTATGGAAGGCTGTGCAAGTCACATGCAGGGAGGTGTGACTAGGGATCATAAACAAAGGGATTTAACTCCTAAATGGCAGAGGATTGAGCAGTGAGGCTGCATGGGCATGTTCTATACATCAACACTGCTTCATTAAGCTAAAGTTGTTCAGGTGACTATAGTGTCCCTTTAAAGAAGGAATATATTTCCAGAAAGTTGGCCTTTAATTGTCTATACTGACATGAAGATAATTCACCACCAGGACTACTGCAAGGGACATTGATGCATTCAACAGAATTGCAATCAAACATGAGAACGTCAGAAATAATTAACATCTATTTAGACTGATTGGCATCAATTTCCTGCCTTTGTGACATAATAGAAGCATATCAATATTTAAGACACTGGTGGCCATTGATTGGAGTGCTTAAAGGGTTTCTATAGATTAACGGATACAAAGTTGTACTCCTTTCACTATAGTTCCCACTGCACCCCTATCTTTATTTACTTATCCAAGGGAGATAGGTGCTGGGTCAGCATTCTACCTGCCGAGACGTCATTCGACGAGAGAGCCTAATCCGCCCTCCCCATAGGAAAGCATTGCTTCAATTCTTTCCTATTGGGATTTTACTGACACTGGATGCTCTCATGCAGAGTGAGGACATTCAGCATTCATCAGGCTTCCAAATGTCTGGAAAGATCCCAGAAGTGCCTCTTATGACTGTCTTGCAATATAATAATTTTACATTGATTTACATTGCAGGACTAAGGGGGACAGTTGACTCTTAAAATTTGCACCATGCTGGACCCCTGGAAAAATATACTAAGATGGGAAAAGGGGGCTAAGATGAAAAACTGGACCCTGCCCTTTTCCTTTCATTTCCCCTGTTTCCTCTCACTCATCGACTTTTTTTATATATGTTTGTCTTTAGCCCCTTCACTGTGTCTGGGATTCTGATTATGAGAAATTCTCCCCAGGAACTCCATTATTATTTAGATAAATTAAATGAAATATATATATATTTTTTTCTAAATGTGTTTTAGATGGAACAACTTTCCAGAAAGTATAGGAGAGACTCATACAATGAGAAAACAGGATAAATCATGTGGTTTTTAAATAGACAATAGGAAAGAACAGATGGGCCTACTATTATGTGTCTGTAAATTTCTGCAAAATCTTGTTCTTGAAATATTAAAGTTCATTTTTTTGTTTTTTTTACTTTAAAATTTTGAAACTATCTATTTAATTTTCTTTTTATCTAGTATTTTTATTTTACATTACAAATACACAGGACTATTTCTAATATACTAATTATTATCATTATTATTATTATTATTATTATTATTATTATTATTATTATTATTGTTATTATTACTATTAGCATTTATGTAACGCCAAGATATTCTTCAGTGCTTTTATAGAATTATAGAAAGGGGTGCTACAGGTGAAGAAACCCTTGCTCAAATAAACTTACCATCTTTGATGCTTTGAGGTAGCAAATTGTAAAATGTTACACTTAGCATTGTGGGAGGAAAGAGATGTGCTGTCCTCATGAAACAATTGTTAAATAAGCTATACATTTCAGAATGTGGCATTAATACAAAAGGGAACATTATCAAAGTGTCAAAGACATTTTTATGTAGATTTTTAGCATTGTATTATTGTAATTTATTAAAGGGATTCTATAGTGCCAGGAAAACAAAGCTGTTTTCCTGGCACTATAGGTTTCTAAGATGCCCCCCTCCTTTGCGTCCCCTCTTGCAGGGCTGAAAGGGTTAAAACTCCTTCAATCACTTACCTGAATCCAGCGCTGATGTCCCTTGGTGCTGGGTCAGGCTCCGCCTATGCTCCTCCCCTGCTGGCGACAGCCGCCGGGGGAGACCTAAAGTGCATGCACGGCAATAGCCACAATCGCATTAGGATTTCCCTATAGGAAAGCATTAATCAATGCTTTCCTCTGGGGAAAAGTCTGACGCTGGAGGTCCTCATGCACGTCCAGCATCAGATAATGTACCAAAGATCTGTTTCAATACAGGAAGTCCTCTAGTGACTGTCTGGTAGACATCCACTGAGGGCAGACTTAGAGCTGCAATGTAAACATTGCAGTTTCTCTGGAACTACAATGTTTTCCATTGTAGCACTAAGTGCAAAAGGATCACAGCACCCAGACTACTTCAATGAGCTGAAGTGGTCTGGGTGCCTACAGTGTCCCTTTAAATCCATTGGATTTTTCATAATTTGCTTCTATATTTGAATATATATATTTTCATTAAAGTAATGAATGTAGTCATCTTTTATTACTTTTTTTCCCCTACAGAAAAGTGTTCTGTTTGACTTTTTTTTTATTTTCCACCACTCTAAATTTGGCAGATTTCTCAAATGTAAATTTCTTCAAAAACTGGCAGAGGTTATTATGAAGAAAACGCTCAAATTGTGGATAACTTTTAGAACACTTTACTGATGGAATTTAATTGTCACTTTAACTTTAGAACATGGTGAGAACAATCACATAAATATGTTTATTACATTTAACATTTACCAAAAGCACATGTGGCATTCACACATTTTCTAAATGGCAGGTCACCTTTAAACCCATCATGCATTCATTGTTTTCATTTTTTGAGACTTTCCTGCTCTAATCGGTATTTGATAAAAAGCTAATTTTGTAACAGAAAGTCAAAATGAAAGACCGTTTACACAAATGAATATTAAATGCAGACAAGGGATAATTTTACTCTTATGAAAAGGCTAATAGAACTATGTAGCATTATAGCCAATAGTGTTCTCTTGGTGTCACAAAAACTGATTAGACTCACTTGCAATGATGTGGAACATTTGGAAACTAAACCTGGTGCAGATTCGATAAACAGCAGATTCTTTGGAAATGTTATTGCAAAATTCAAGTCATGGCCAGGTGTCACAGCATGGAAATAGGATAGGATGTGAAAAGCTGACCTAGTGCCAACAATTAGGCTGCTAATCGAATTTACTAGGTTATGGAGAAGCATAGGTGCTTGATAAAGTCACTTTGACTTCCCCATGTATCTGCAGTAATGAATTAACAAATGGTAATGGAGGAGAATGGACATTGCTGGCAGTCACAGACTCATATAGAAAGCAGTTGTCTTTCTTCCTTTAGTTAAAGTCAGGATCAGACTGGCAGTTTATGATAGTGAAAATAGAACACTGGGGTATGGTTAAAAAAAGTCACAGGTCTTCCTCTCAGTGGCTCTCAAAAACATGTCCCCAAACAAGCTCTTAAATTAAGAGAAATAGTATGACATCATTGTGTATGATAATTTTTAAAACATTATCTGCTTTTTAACCTTACTTATTATTACTATTGGTATTTATATAGCCCCAACTTATTTTAAAAATTCCAAAATATTACATGAACAATAGGTTTATGAGTATCCTGATCAAACAAGCTTATAGTCTAGAGGAGATGGGGTATAAAAACACAATAGAAAAGGCATTGCGAGGGAAACCACCACAACAACGCGGGGAAGTAGCAGAACTGGAGGTGAGAGTGGATTGTGGCCCGTAAGGAGAGAGATAGAGACAGCTTTGTGAAATAGAAGTTATTCTGGGAGGAAATACGCTTTTCTGAAGAAATGGGTTTTGAGGATACAGGAAGCCAATGTCAGAATTGCCAGAGGGGCGAGGTGTGAGAGCAGCAACAGAAGAGAAAGATCAGCCTGGAGGAAGAATTCATCACACACTGTAGCGAGGCAATATGGCTGCTGGGGAGACCAATTAGGAAATAATTACAGTAATCAATGTGAGAAATTACAAGAGCATGAACAAGCTCCTTAGTAGCATCTTGTGTAAGAAAGGGGTGGATGTGGGAATGTTGGCAACGTTTTTAAGGTGGGGTCGACAGGTTTTAGCAACAGACTGGACATGAGGCGCAAAGGTGAGGCCAGAATCAAAGATAATTCCAGGACAGTGAGATTGCAAGGATGGGCTGATGCAGGTACCGTCAACTTGCAGGGAGAGTGAAAGAGGAGAATCACTATTATGAGAAGGAAAGATAAGTAGCTCAATTCAATTAAGTTCAAATAAACAATATCTGTATAATGAAAACTGGCATGTAGCCCATAAAGTCCCATTTAACTGTCTCTTCACTTCATCCCTAGGCTAAAACACATTTCTGAGGGCAACTTTTAATGCTCCGTATAGAACACATGGTAAGTGAAGCTGTACTTACTGTATGTCAACATTCTAAAATATTGTAATGCAAACAAATCTCTTAAACTAAATATTGCAAGATGCACAATATCAAATAACCTCTATAGATTTTATATTATTAAGTTTTATGAAAGAATAATGGCAAAAATAAAATGGTGTAAAATTACATATCTTTTAGGCATTCACATATGAAATGGCAATTTTGTTTTTTCATTTGTCTACTAGCACTGTATCTAATGCTTCATATAAATGTCATGAAATGTTCGTGTGTGTATCAATATACACACACATATTTATCTCTGAATTATTAAGATTTTTGATGCATCTATGCACCCAGCACTCAGCAACATTGCTTACATTTATCAAAAAGGACATTATACCAAACTAGCGATAGGTACTGCATGTTCAAAAAATATGATTAATCTGTTCAGTAAATTTTGCTGTAGGTCTTCTGAAAAAAAACAGCATGCACCTGCCACAAACATTTAACATTTCAAAAATGCACTGATTTACTTCTCTACCTGGTACTATAAGGATTAAATATCTACAAATATCTCCAACATAAAATACTGCTACGATCTTTTGCAATATTTGCTATTCAATTTTTTATGTTTTCTTTTTTAAATTTGAGTCATGAAGTTTATTATTACGTGATGAGTGTCTAGAAAAGCCATGCTTTACTTTCATATGGCAACTAAAGAGTTACAAGAAATAGATTCATAGCTACTGATTTCTTAACACTTGCTTAGGAGAAAGCGCATGGTAGGTTTTTAAAGCCGCAGATATATTTAAGAATTCTCGTAAAATCACCTGTTTATGATGGCAATGGGTTACTTACAAAGCCATCATTCACACGCAATGTCATTTAAAAGCCCTTCCCGGATTTTGAATTTAGAGCATCCTCGTGAATCTCTAAGCAGATCTGTAACCATGGTTTCTTGGTGAGACAGTCTCATCTCATGCAAAATCTTTATGTTTTCCTTTTCTTTCAACCATAAAGAATGGGAAATAATGAGCCCTCCCTGGCAGCAGGCATCCAAGCTTGAAGACAATAATAAATATCTTCTTAACTAACAGTAACTGACCTTTTTATCGTACATGGTTTTACATTATACTGGCAATTTATTTTAAATACGTTCTCACTTCACTAGTGTGGTATAGATTAGACTATTTTTCTTCTGTAAAATATACAGTTAAGGTGCGTGCGAACAGGCTGAAGAGCAAATAAATTTAATTGTCTTGCTCTCGTTCATGCCTATCTGCAGTCAGTTAATGTCACTTGGATAAAGCACATCTCAGAAAAAGGTGACGTATTCCTTGTATTTCTAACATTTGACCTCTCCAAATATCACGAGCTAAGCTGACATATTTAATATCTTAGTGGTAAAAAAAATATCTCTTCTATATATTTATTATTGCTAAAAGAAATGTGACGGGTACAGTTGAAATTGATGGGTTATTGAAATAAATTGAAATCCTATGTCAATAAAATAAAATGTCTTTATTTGTATTTATTGCATGGCTCAATTATGGATTAGTCCAGATAAGCTACTATGTTTATTAACTTCATTATTGCTTTATTAACGTATTTATTAAAATTGTTTGGCATATAGTGACAGTGTGTAGCTTGTGTGGCATAGTATTTGATATGTGTGGTTCATATTAGATCCAAAGCTCTGTGGCAAGTGTTCCCCTACGATATGCCACACCAGACAGGTACACATGTTGAATACTTATGTATAAATGTAACTTTATTTTGCAGGTGCAAACCAAAACACCTTGGACAGCTGCTTCTGAAGCAGCAGCCACCTATGTTGCTTGCTCTCTCACCCCCGCACTTTGTGGTCCTAAGTCTCACCCACTTTGCTTGCTTCCTCAGCCCCTGCACTTTGTAGCCATAAAGTAGCCCATACTCACTGTGGCTGGGGCATGCCAACCATTCTGTTACACCTGGTGCAATGTCCCTGTTTTTTACAAGAGCCAAATAGAAGAGCAGCAAGGGAAACAACCAACAGACTCATGAAGCCACTTTCCCCATCCACAAATGTTAAGCTCAGAAGCCCAGTTATGGTGAGTGACAGTGATTGTGTATGTCTGTATTATTGTTATTATTGTCTGTATGTATCAGGGTGATTATATGTGTGTCTGTGTCTTTGTGTGTGCACGCCTATCATCTATCTATCCATCTATCTATTTCACTTCAGTTTGATGATTAGCTTCATGTGTGTAGAGTGCCTTTTTGCAATAGAAATTGCAAGTTTTATCAATACATCATGAGTTCATATGAACCCTTGGGGCATACGAAGGGGCATACCTACGAATTAGTGGCTAGAGTTGTTTCAAGCTTTATAGGTTTGGATTATGATTTTGAATTTACTCCTTTAGGGTATAGGAAGCTAAATTTAAGATTTGACAGAGGGGCGAAGTGTGAGAGGAGTGGCAGGAGAGAAAACTCAACCTGTTAGCAACATTCAATGCTAACTGTAGCAAGGCAGTAAGGTTTCTGTCGTTACCAATTAATAGAAAATTACAGTAATTAATGCGAGAAATTACTAGAGCATGAACAAGCTCCCTAGAAGCATATTGCGTAAGATAGGGGCGGACAAGGGCATTGTTTTTAAGGTGGAATCGGCAGGATGTGGCAACAGACTGGACATGAGGAGTTAAGGTGAGGTCAGAATCAAAGATAACACCAGCACAGTGAGTTTGCAAGGATGGGCTGATATGAGTACTATCAACTTGAAAGTGAAAAAGGAGGATCACTATTATGAGGAGGGAAAATGAGAACCTAATTTTTGGAGAGATTGAGTTTCAGAAAGCAGGAGGACATCCAATCAGAGATGAAAGAAAGGCAACTAGTGACACAATCAAGGACAGCGTGGGAGAGATTAGAGAGGAGAGCTATATCTTGGTGTCATCAGCAAACAGGTGGTTGCAGAATAAAAATGTATTAATATGTTTGCCGAGAGAGGCAATAAAAAGAGAACACAAAAGGGGACACAGAATAGAGCCTGGTGGGACTTCAACTGAGACAGGATGTGACAAACTGCCATTTGCCACTGGGCATTGGAGAGGACTGATCGCTAGCCTCCTGCCCTGCGACTATGGCCCTGGAATTGCCCTTTAAGAACTGCATTTGGGCATAATGGATTTTTGTATACTGTTTCTGGCCCTTTAACTGTGTTGTACAAAGAAAGGGTTTGTACTTTTAAACTGGCACTTCGGATGCAGTCGAAGTGCCGAAGTCGTTGAAGTGCCAAAGCAGTCGAAGTGGCTGCCATTAGATAGTCGAACACGTGGCGGCGGCCATTTTAATCCAGTCGAACGCGGTCAGCGGTGTGTGCTGTCAAATGCCTGGAACGGAAATCGGCCACACATTTGAACGAACACCGCTGACCTGTACCTTCCCCTGCCCTTCGACACTGCGGCTGGTGACTAAGTCCCGTTTGAAGATTCGAACACACGTTTCATTTTGGGTGTAAAATAGACCTCCAGTAGACAATTGAACCCCACGGAAACACAACCCCGGTTTCACTTCGACACTTCGACAGAAGTCGAAGTGAGTTCGACGATTCGAACGCCGCCTTCGGATGGGACTTTGTTATTTTCAGGGCAGAAATAGACTGACCACACAGCCTGAAGCTGTGGAACTGTTTTGGGCATGCAAACAGGCATGCGGTCGGTCCAAAGAGACTTTTTAATATTTGTTAATTTCTGTTGTTCATAAAAATGTAAGTTTTATTCATGTACAATGTAAAATGAGAAAGTTATAAAAATTTATAAAAAGTATACGTTTTTAGCTTGGAGATAATTGAGTAGATACAGTAAGAAACTCAATTATCTCCCAAGCAGAGGGGAGGGAATCTGTGGGATGTAACCAATATCTGATTGGTTAATGCCTAATTGCCTGTGGGCGTCTCCCTTGCAGGGGAGCACTGCATAAAAGCAGAGTACCTGCCATTAAACATCAGATCTTCTTGACCCTCAATACGTAGCCTTGTCTCGTTATTGGAGGGAACTGCTATATCACACTGGGGATTGCTATGCTCTGCATACTCCCTTGAGCTTTAATCACTTAGCTCTTGTTCCTGATACGCTCTCCAGGAGGACAGGTCTTTCCCACACGGTCCTGGAGGACAGAAGCTGATTCCAGGGTGGACGGAAGACGGCGCGGCTTCAGTTAAGCTACGGTGGTTGTGGAGTCTGCAGTGGTTGTGGTGTCCAGTGCGGTGCTTGTGGTCCTCGGCGCAAGCTAGGAAGCGTCCATTAACGGAAGGTGTCCATTACACAGGACAAGGGGAAGAGGTGTCATTAGAAAATGATGACAGTGTCACAGTGACCTAGGGATTGAAGGGTTTGGAGAAAGAGGACATGATCCAAAATGTCATGGGCAGGAGAGAGGCCAAGTGTGCTCAGAGCGCTCCATCTCTCTCTGGAGGAGGGACCATTTTACATTTAGTTATGTTGGTGTTTTAGGAATTTTTCACACTTATTTGTTCACACAGAGCACTTAGCACTACTAGTTTTTCAGTTGTTGATCTATTGGACGCATATGGGGTTAGTTCAAGGCTTCCCAGTGTAGGCAGCATACTGGCTTGTGTGTTTTATTAGAATGTGGGAATGCTATAGCATTTGTGCTGATTAGAGGATGGTGTATCTAAAGATTACTATTTAGAGTGATAAAGGCATCATAGATAGGGCCACAGTATTCCGATCTAGTGATCAGACTTTTTAGGTAGCCCTAACTGTTCATATTTGTTGTCTACTTTACTGAGGGTGTGCCTTATTTATGGTGGACCTGAAGGTTTGCCTTTATATTTTTTCTGGAGTAAACAAGAAAAAATAACAGGTGGTATATTCTTACTTACTAGTTGTTTAGGAGAAATTTAAGTGGCCTTGAGACTGGTGGATATTATTGATCTGTGATTTAATAAAGCCTTAGGAAGGATACCAGTGACTCTACTCTTTTTCTAATTAGTCCACCATTAGAAGTTTGCTGAGCAACTTTTAGTTAGCACAATCAGGGTGTATTGTGGTTTTATTTTCTCTAAGATTGACATTTCTTTTCATTTATTTTTCTTTATGTATTATCACGAGTTTAAATATTCCTGATTTCTTTCTCATGGAAATTTAGTGTATTCGTGTTTCTTCTTTGTTTACCAACCTTGGAGGGTTAAACCCTGACAGTTCTTGTGTTGTCTTGTTGGTTGGGATTCTTGTGACTGTTAGTCGTTTCTCTGAATCCATCTTTTATGATTATACAGCCATAAATCCCTGCACAAAATCTCTATAATAACCTCAGTGTACTCAAAGCCCTCCATCTCTCCACAGAGGTGGGACCATTGTGGTCTTAATTACAATTACAATTATTTATATAGTGCAAATGCATTCTCCAGTGCTGTATAATACGTAAACCAGATAAACATTTAATGATACCAAACAATGTTTGACATACAGGAAGAATAAGTAATGGCCATATTTATGTTACGTAAGCAGTACTCTTTCATCCAGTTTATTAGTAAACATTGTTTATCGTACACCAACAAAGCAATAAAAGTAATATAGCGTATCAAAAGACCTGAATAGTGTTGGCTTCTTGTCATTTAAGAAGAAAAGCCTTTTCTGTTACTTTATAATATACATATAACCTACTTCTATACAGATTTAATATTTCTTTAGTTCTTCCACAGTTCTTGCTTATTAATTGTAGAGTTCTCTGACAGCAGGGAATAGAGGTGACTATTCAATTCTAGAACTCTAAGAGCCTTTTCATTGGTGTGTAATCTGCTGTGACAGAGAGCAACTGATTTTATTAGATCATTTCGGCAATACAAAGCTTTAACTCTTTTATATTTGTTTAGTTGTTAAGAAAACCAACTCCATATCACGAAGAGAGATTTAAATGTAATTTCACAATCTGCCATATTTTAACAATTGTGATTTCTAATCTTGAAGTCCATATGTCTAATTGACACATTTACAATATTTTTCAGTAAATATAACACAAAAAGAGAAAACAAAATAAGTTTTTATATAAATCAGCAGAGCACAATTCATGGTAAAACTAGAATGCAGTCTCAGTGAACCAGTCTTTTAAGTCACTTTGATAATGATTGGATGTCTGCTTGTCGACTGACTTGATGAAATGACACCATCTTTCAAGACAAAGAGAGATGAGACACATATGGCCATAGCGCAGTAGGAATGTATAACATAGGCAGCTAATATTTAGTAGACGGTGTAATGAACCCCCAAGCATATATAATATTATATTTATCATCCTATTTACCATCCCAACACCCGTCTATGTATGGTACAGGAGATGTGAAGGTTGTTGGTGTGTGGTTAAAATTTGAAGATTTTGAAGACACGTTGTGGTTATTTTGTTTATTCAAATCATTGGGGATAGATAGCCTATTCTAATGGTATCACATGTCAGGTATCTTTTCAACTGCACAGGACTGGAATGATGTGAATCAACTGGGAAATATCAGTAGGTAACAGATATGTCTTCTTTGTAACCCAGTTAGTATTAGTGAATATCAGCATGAAGATTTTAGCCAAGTTAGCTATTATACTGGCTTTAAACAGATTGATAGTTGTCAGGCCCATGGTTGGTTGCCCAGTTTATTCTACATATTGTGTGAATTCGTTTTAACATGGAATTGTCTGAAATATAACAAGCTTGTCACATGAGCTGGAGGAGTCCGGCTACTCCAGGACAGCAGGGTCCCTCCAAAGCATAATTCTCATGAGGGAGCCAGATCCAGAACCTCATGTCATTCTACTTCCCCTGAGCAGTGTTGACGTGCAGTCCATGTCCTGAAGTGACACTGATGATAAACAGAACAGTGACGGTTCTCATTTCGGTGTCCAGTTTCATGACTGTATCGCCCCTATTTTGTCTGACATAAGGGATTCAATGTTCATGTGTCTCATTTCTGCAGCATTTGCCGTCTGATGCTTTGCTGGGTAGGATGTTAGGCCCTTTTTTGAAGCCTTTAATTTTTCCATTTTCCAATATTCATGTGTCATGTGTAAATAGTGTGTGACTCAATTGTATTTTATCTAAACTAGTATTCGATCTGCATCTAATCAAGCTAACTTGTGCACACACACTCTGCTCTCAAGCGGACTGTTTGATTCAGCCTGCTGTTCAACTATACACTGTTTGAGCTTCACTATATGTATGGACTAAGCCTAAGACTAAGCATTGTTTGCTACTTTTTGGGTCCCCTCACTCATGGTATGCTAACAGCAGCGGATCTTTCATAACCCTTCATATATGTACTAGTAATATGGCACCTTGTTGGGCTCTGGGCTAACTGACTGTATTCATCTTGGCTGCTACCATCCTGCTTGTACTACAGTCTTCGAGTTTGCACTAAGCAGACTTCAGCTTGTCTGCTAAGGAGCACCTTTAGCACAGCACTATACTGATACAGCTGATTTATATGGATATTGTGTCCCACTGGGTGTAGTATTTTCTTATTTTAGGATGCATTGTTCTTTTATTCTCCTCATTCACCCTCCTTTCTCCTCCTTTTTTCACTACAGAGATGGGGTTATCTGTGGATATCGGCATTAATTAAGTATATTTTGTATTTGTTTTTGTTTGTTTGATTTTTCAAGAAGAAAGATGCCCTAAATATTACCTTTGCTTTTATTATTATTGTATTTTGTTTGTAATGCACTTGATAAGTATATGATTTTTATGTTTTTTTTTTTTATAAATATAGCTTTTTGCTTATAATGGTATTGTTAGGTTTTGTTTATGCCACTCTCCTTATTCGTGTTTTATGCATTGACTTCACTGCTTTTTTCTTTTCTTTTTGGTGAATGGCATTATAACAGTATCTCCTAGAGTCTGTTGTTTATTACTTGAACCTTTTACAATCTTTTGGAATATATAGTTATTTTTTAGAGATTTCTGCACCCTTAACCCCTTCAGGACCGGCCTGTTTTTGCGATGTTTGTACGTTAAGGACCAGAGCAGTTTTAACACTTTTGTGGTGTTTGTGTTTAGCTGTAATTTTCCGCTCTCTCATTTACGGTTCCCATACAAGTTATATATTGTTTTTTTCACGACAAGAAGGGCTTGTCATATATTGTATTTAAAAAAAATAATAAAATATGGTGAAAAATAAAAAAAAAACATGTTTTTGGACTTTTACTTGAAAAATCTTTTACTTATCTACAAAAGCTAATGAAAAAAACTGCTAAATAGATTCAAAATTTTGTCCCGAGTTTAAAAACACCCAGTGTTTACATGCTTTATTGCTTTTTTTTGCAAGTTATAGGCCTATAAATACAAGTAGGAAATTGCTGTTTCAATATATATATATTTTAAATGTATCAATAGTGACATTGTTACACCGTTATCTGTCATAAATCCCCGAAACACACCTAACATGTACATATTTTTTTAAAGTAGACAACCCAGGGTATTCAAAATGGGGTATGTCCAGTCTTTTTTAGTAGCCACCTAGTCACAAACACTGGCCAAAGTTAGCATTTATATTTGTTTGTGTGTTAAAAATGCAAAAAACGCTAATTTTGGCCGGTGTTTGTGACTAAGTGGCTACTAAAAAAAGCTGAACATACCCCATTTGCAATACCTTGGGTTGTCTTCTTTTGCAAATGGTATGCCATCATGGGGCTAATTCTCATTCCTTGGCTACCATACGCTCTCAAAGGCAACCTAACCAATCTGACAAATTTCAATAAAAAAAAAAAAGTAAAATCAAGCCTTATATTTGACCCTGTAACTTTCACAAACACTATAAAACCTCTACATGTGGGGTACTGTTATACTCAGGAGACTTCGCTGAACACAAATATTAGTGTATCAGAACAGTAAAATATATCACAGCAATAATATCGTCAGTGAAAGAGCTGTTTGTGTGTGAAAAATGCAAAAAACTTCACTTTCACTGACAATATCATCGCTGTGATATGTTTTACTGTTTTGAAACACTAATATTTGTGTTCAGCGAAGTCTCCCGAGTAAAACAGTACCCCCATGTACAGGATTTAGGGTGTCATAGAAAGTTACAGGGTTAAACACAGTGCTAGCAAATTAAATTATCTGGACTTTTGGCCTGGGTTGGCAGGCAGGTCCCTCAAATTGCAATCATTAAAATTACTTAATTAGGTAAAAATATTACATAAATATGCACGTAGAATTTTAATATATATACATATTTATATATTTGACGTCTACGTGTATATTTATGAAATTATTTATGTAATTATGTATGTGGACATATGTATATTTCGTATTATTTTTATTTATTTATTTATACATAGATATATATATCATTACATTCTAAGTGTATTTTGATATAAATATATATATATCAATATCAAAATACTGTTAGAATAAAACTGAATATATATATATATAATTTTTTTTAATTATTAAAAATTATTTTTATTTTTTGTTATGTATTTGTATTAACATATTATTTGTATTTTATAATAATATATATATACCATATATATAGTTATTATATATATTGTATATATTCGTGTGTAATTTAAATATAAGTGTATTTTTATAATTATATACGTATATATAAATATAAAAATACACTTAGTGTGACATTATATATATGATATATATACATATATTATATATAGGTATATATAGATATAATACATGTATATATAGCATATATATATACACATATTATTATTTTTTTACACAGATTTTTTTTTTACACTTTATTTTTGATTTTACAGATGCAGGGAGACTGCCTGTCAGCACAGACAGTCCCCCTGCAGGCAGATACACAGACCCCTATTGCGGTCATGTGATCAAGTGATCACATGGCCGTGGGGTCCTGATCTGCCGAGGGGGGACTGCCCGGGCAGACAGGCAGTCCCCCTGGACCGGGAGGAGAGCTGATCGCCGCCGTGGGACCGACGGCGATCAGGTAAGTAGCCCAAAACCGTTATGACGGTTCAGGACCGTCAGCGGTCCAAACGCACGTTTTACCGCTGACGGTCCTGAACCGTCAGCGGTCCTTAAGGGGTTAATCTCCTGCTTGTTGGTATTGACATTTGTATTGCCATTTTTGGAGGTCGTGGATCTTTCTAGTGTCCCTGTTGTAAATGACAAGATGAAGGGGCTGAACATGGTCTTTAGGTTGCTTGCTGACAAACTATAAGCTTTGGTGACACTGATCTGCAGAGTCAAGGGTTCTTCTAAGGTGAAAATGCACGTTTTACAGTTTTTGTTTGGTCACTTGCACTTTACCTGCAGGAATCTCCCCATGAGCCAGGCCGTGAGTAGGTATTTGTAAGCAGCTACCAAGGGTGTGTGCATTTAATCCCATTTTGTGTGAGTATCCTTTCAGATGAAAGCCAACCTTGTGGTCTTGCTGTAGTTCCTTGTAGTTTATTTTTTCATTTTATGACATCTTGTATGAAGGAGGTCGAGGTTTTTGATTCTGACGCTGAACTCTTAATGAATACAGCTGGATAATTGCCATACCTTTGAGTCGCATTGTTCCTTGACTAAAAACTATTTTCTTTTTCGGGCTATTCGTTGGGAACCATTTTTAATACTGCATATGGTTAAAGGTTAGAGGAGGAAGAGGTATCCTGGTGTTAGAAGCTCAGTGTCCCTTTATGTTCGTCACTGGCTGTTCCAGATGCAGATACAGTTTGTTTGTTTATCTTGCTTTTTTGTGCTTCTTTTTCTATTTCTTTTATGCGCTTGGTTTGTTGGAGTTTTTGGGATGTTTCCCTACCTACTGATACCCTGCGTTTGTGGATGAGGTGTTCTAGGACTGACAAGCTAGCAAGGGCGTGGAGGTATTTATTCAAGTGGCTGCGGGTCAATTTTGTCCTGTGTGACATTTAATGTGTGACTTTATGTTCTCAAGAGTCACTGACATTTCTTTTCTCCTACACAGTGATAATTTTCCCCTTACCAGGTGTATCAACTTACTGAGGTCTTTTGCGTTTGCTTGTGCATGCTGAGTTTGGATGACAAGTCTTTTGCATCACACTCCTTCAGGATAGGCGCCACTCTGGTTGTACATAGACTGGGTCTGACTGAGAACAGGGCATATCAAAATCTTAAAGTCCCATAATATAATCAGGGAATGCTTACAGAAACAGGTTATTCTCTCTGATTTGATTGTCCAGGCTTTCAGTAGAGGACTGTAACCCATCTGCCACAATTTGCTTGTGTTAGTACAGGCACACAAAGAGGCATTTACTGTTTTTCCATTAGCAAGACTTATTGCAGCATCTTGTTTTAAGTCTAATTTCCAATTACCTTCAACTGAAAATGTGTAATCGACAAATTTTATCATCCTAAAATTCAATTTTTTTTTATTTCCATCATGTCGCAAGCCGTCCTGGCATTGTCTGGAATTTGATATAACAGTTAGTGTAACAGAATGGGGAGGGGATTGTCCTGATATGTGCCAGCCTCTCTCAAGTAGATTTGAGTCAAGAGCCTGCACAACCTCCCAGCATATATACACCATGAAGAATACCTAAATCAAAAACCCTCAATCAGTGCATACACTAAAGATTTGTGTCAATAGGTTGTGATTTCACAAGTTTCAAATATGTAATACTTACCAATAACCATCTGATTATATATACTTCATATTGCAAAGTTATGATATTTGTGTGCGTGCAATTTTATTGTAGAAAACATGGCACTTTTTTCATTGAATTTCTTTGAACCTTCTGATTTGTATCAGATCGTCCAATTGTAGTTTAAAAAATTGTATTTTGAATCTTTCTGTTTGGCCCCATTATTGTCTGTATCATTAATAATGTAATTTCATTATAACAAAATGTATCTAAATTTAATTTAGATAAAAAAGGGTCCATTAATACTAACTAAAGTAATCTACAGAAATGAGAAGGAAATACATTTTTTTGAGGAATAAAAAGCACATATGCAAATTTCTCAACATAATACAAATGGAAACCTTCACCTATTGATCCCTGTCATAACCAATAATCCATTTGAATATGGCAAATGGAGATGTAAGTTCATGTATAATGTCCAACATACTGACTTTGTCATATGGTTTGATTATGAATTTTAATAAAAGGGTGTCACATCTGATTGAAAATGAAACAAAAAAAAAACATGTTATCATGCTGGCTATGTCAGTCACAGCCCGGGGTAGTGTGGTTTGGGCAGCATAAACAGAAACAAAAGTGATTAAACAAAAGTGGTTTGATTCCTATAAGATATTTACCGAGCATTGAGATTACAGGGGCATGCTCTATACCAGCCATAGGCAGTCTTTGGCACTCCAGATGTTTTGGATTACACCTCCCATGATGCTTTGCCAGCTTTATAAGGGATGTAGTCCACAACATCTGGAGTGACGAACGTTGCCTATCCCTGATCTATTCACTAAATCTGATTCATTAAGCTAACTGAACAAGGCAACATTTCGACACAAGCCATGAGAAAGGCACATTTTGTGTCGAAACATTGCCTATTTCCCATTTGATGGCATAATAAACTACCATGAGACACTATTGCTGATTGCTTTGTGTCATTTGGATAGCTCAGATATACAAATATAATATTTAACATGTCCTTTCTGTGTGAAAAATAAGCAATCAGTGAAGAGGAAAATTAGGAAACCAAGATACATTAATAATCAAAGAAAATAATCTGCTTCTAGAAAATGCAAATATTCTATTTATGATGTATTTCATGTATGTAAACTCTTCAAATACTCAGAAAGGATTAAGAAATCCATGTAGAATTATAACTAGAATTGTGAAATAATAGTATATTAGTTCATTACACTAAAGATGAGTTAAAGTATTAAAATAAAGCAGTCCAAGCTCATTTCTGGTTTATTCAATACTTGCAGGAGGGTACATACAGTTACCCATGCACCCGGTATTTCTGCAATAAATAAATAAATAAATAAATAAATATATAAAACTGAATTTGTGTTATTTTGCATAATTCCATTATTATAGATCACTGAACAGAAATTAAAAAAAAAACTGTTTTATTCTACATGTATGTGACATTGATGCATATCATGTCCCACATAAATGCTTTGCTATTAGTTCTATTGGTAGTGAAGTGGTTAAGCTCAGATTAACCCCTTGAGGACCAAACTTCTGGAATAAAAGGGAATCATGACATGTCACACATGTCATGTGTCCTTAAGGGGTTAACTGGCTCAGATTTTCAAGACCTTGGTTTCACTCCTTCCTATTAAACATAATGCACAGTATGCTAACCTGTGAAACATATTTGAAGGACATACGTTGACTGTAAGACGAGGCTAACTCCAAGGTGATGTTACAGAAATGTGTGTACATGACCATAGCAATTATCCAACTATGATTAATACCGCACATGACCACATCCAAACCACTAACACAATAAGTGCTATGGCTGCCCCTATGAAGGGCATGTATCATACGTAGTCTGTGCTGTGATTTAGGTAGAGCCAGTTGCCTTTTAAATACCTATAAACGAGAATAAATCCCACCGTTGTATTCAATAGCAAGGACTAGCAGCAGCAAACATTTACAGAGACATAGATTTAAAAGAAAACAACCTTTGTGTGAAGACACAGTAACTCTTCAGACCTCTTCATAGACTACAAAATCGTCTAGATGCTAAATTTAGTTGTTAAATTTAGTTGTATTTATAACTATATTGTTTGAATTCACTTAACCAATTTTTTCCTCAAATAATATTAAAATGGACAGATTTTTTTTATTATAACATACATAATATAATATAATATAATATTATATATTACATTTTTTATTATTATTATATTAAATATTGTGTCAAAAATGTCTGTATACTTCATCCTCAGTAAATTGATAAATTACACAAAAATATGTTTTTGTATATTCTAGCATAGGCTAAAACTTTCAGAGATTGATGGGATACAGTAATGTAAAACCATAGCATTCAAAATAAATACATTTAAACATTGAATTATCCATGAAACATGCAAAATATGAATTATGGTTATAAACAGTTTGGCTACATACTATATCAAGCAGAAATATTTATTTTCCGAGGTGTAAATATATAATCTTGATAAAAAAAAATGAGGATAAGATATCTGTAAATAGATTAGCCTGTATTCCTCACCGACAGATGAATAATGACGAAGAAAGCACCTTGGGAATAATATAGGCTATCCATTATTTTACATGATATTGCAAGGTTAAATGTAGACCTTTTGAACATTAGAACAAAATACAATAGTGAGCTGAGACTGTTGAAATCTTGTTCAATTTCATAAGGAGATAATTGTAGGACCATATGCTGATGTTTCATAGAAGAATATTCTCCACTTTTATAGTACTGTACTATTTGTTCTTCCAGTATAACTGTGTGTATAATATATATATATATATATATATATATATATATATATATATATATATATATATATATTGGGGATTTTGCACGAACATTGTTCCCTTAGGTCATAATTATGAAATGTTTCTCTGATGAGGTCTGTTGATGCTTTACCCTTTGTAGATCAGTAACGATAAAAAGAATAAACATACATCCACCAGACCTCTCAACATCCAGTAAATTATTGTACAATTGATTTTTTTTAAAACAAAAGAATACCTTTGCAATATATATTATATGTCATATATTACACCATTGTAAAATATGCAGGTTGGTGGCGACAGGTCTTGTGGACCTGTTCTTTCTTACTAGTCCAAATGTTCCACAGCAAAATCGAGTGTGAATACAGTTGTGGACCTTTAGTATTGAACCTGCATCCACCACAAACGTGAGAGAGAATAGATAAACCATGTTGGTTTGTTTGGTTAATATGGGCTTACATTATTAAACAAGATTGTTTGTGGACTTCATCGACTCCCACAGGCTGATTTATCAAGTTTGATCTTTATGAATAGCTGATTCTTATTTTTTTAAGCATTTTTTTATTTTCCAAACCCTATTCAACTTGAATCAAGCCAGACCATATAACGTAGCAATTGGCCTCCCTTCGACTCAGTTGCTATTTCCTAATGTGTTGCCTTTCCAGACATTAAGCAAATATATCTCCTTAGCTATACTAGACTAGATGGGCCGAATGGTTCTTATCTGCCGTCACATTCTGTTTCTAGCTCTACTTTAATACCCAAACCCTCTAAACTGGCATAGGTAAATTAAACTTTAGCCCCAGATGAAAAAGGCTTAGATAAAACAAAATCTGATAAACTCAGTATGAGATACTGAACAAGATAGAGATTTGCCTTTTCTGTACTTTGTTGTATTTACAGTGTTTAGAATTAGCAAGAATAGATTTTGCTTTTTTTTTTACTTCAACCAATATATCTTTAAAAAATGTATGTGACGGATGGAAATATTTTTACTCACATATAATTTCCAAATATGAAAACATGAGTATCTTTTTAGAAATGTAAAACTTTCAGAGATGAGAATCATGGATTACCCTATATCATATTTACTACATGCTAATTAATTTTTACTCTGCTACTTGATTAGGGTATTAATGATTCATACATATTTATTATCAATAATAAACAACGCAAGAACTGTAACACAAGAAACCTAGTTTAAGAGATAAAATACGATAAAACAAAAATATGTCTGTAATGAAGCATTATAGAAAATTACAAAAAATTAATTCAGCATATTCATATCCATCTATTAATACTAGGGAAAAATAAAAGTTTTATTGCCCACCACTCTGATACAATTTAAATGTAAAAAAATAGATTATTATATTGTGAAAAATGTTCAGACTTTATGTTAACAGAGACTTAAAACAAAAGCTACATAGTCATATTGCAATCGAGCTTGAAAAAAAGACTATTGGGTTCAAGCTTTAAAACACATTTTTGTTTGCTATTAGCTGTTTGCTAAAAACAGTCCATTTTTGTCACAAAAAGGGAAAAATCCTACTTAACTCTATAATGGCAATTATGCCATATCTTGTTGGAACAACAACCTGTTTACATAGATATTAATTATAGCCTTGAACATTTTGTTTTTTTATTGTTGTTTTTTTGTTTTGTTTTTTAAAAAGAAAAAAACATACAGCCTTTTTTCCCCCAAATACCAAAACTATAGAATCTATTACAACCTCTTTAGGCAGAGAATTCCATATCTTTGTTGTTCTTGCAGTAAAAAAACAAACAAAAAAATAAACATTGCTGTGTTGTAAAACAACTATGCAGTTTCTCTAGCCTTTCCTTTCCCCACAACTGATGTTTTCCATTATAAAATCTCTTAATATTTTTTGTAAAATACATAACAAAAATGTATTGAGTGCAGTCATGATAAATAGAAAATGTCCACCAAAATGGTGGAATATTATGTTGAACAACAGTTATCAAAAAACAAAATACGACTCCCTATTCACATTCATGGGAGCAGGATACTGCCCATATGGTATAGCTTTAGTGATAGCAGTGGGTGATATCATGATGGCATTCAATATGAAAAATATAACATAGAATATACTGATCAAACAGAATATATACATACACACACACACGCAACATACACCACCCAGCACACTCACTTATTCACTCAAAGATTACAATAGTCTTCTTTAAGAACACTTAAAAGATATATCAGATAAAAAATAATAATGGGGGTTTAGTTACATTATATGATAGAAACATAGAAACATAGAATGTGAAAGCAGATAAGAACCATTCGGCCCATCTAGTCTGCCCAATACTTTCATTTAGTCCCTGGCCTTATCTTATAGTTAGGATAGCCTTATGCCTATCCAAAGCATGCTTAAACTCCTTTACTGTGTTAACCTCTACCACTTCAGCTGGAAGGCTATTCCATGCATCCACTATACAACCAAGCATTCTGCTAGCATTCCCTGCTGCTCTATTACATTTTCTGCCTACCTTTAAGTCATCAGAAATAATCACCCCTAAATCCCTTTCCTCAGATGTTGAGGTTAGGACTCTATCAAATATTCTGTACTCTGCCCTTGGGTTTTTACGTCCAAGATGCATTATCTTGCACTTATCCACATTAAATGTCAGTTGCCACAACTCTGACTATTTTTCTAGTTTACCTAAATCATTAGCCATTTGGCTTATCCCTCCTGGAACATCAACCCTGTTACATATCTTAGTATCATCAGCAAAAAGACATACCTTACCATCAAGACCTTCTGCAATATCACTAATAAAAATATTAAAGAGAATGGGTCCAAGTACAGATCCCTGAGGTACCCCACTGGTGACAAGCCCAAGCTTCGAATATACTCCATTGACTACAACCCTCTGTTGCCTGTCACTCAGCCACTGCCTTACCCATTCAACAATATTGGAATCCAAACTTAAATATTGCAGTTTATTGATAAGCCTTCTATGTGCAACAGTGTCAAAAGCCTTACTGAAATCTAGGTAAGCAATGTCTACTGCACCACCCTCATCTATAATTTTAGTTACCCAAATAAAAAAAAATCAATAAGATTAGTTTGGCATGATCTCCCTGAAGTAAATCCATGTTGTCCCTGATCTTGGGGTGGCCCTGTATGTGAAGGATAGCATAAAATCTTGCCTAATAAAAGTTAGTGAGGCGAACATAGAGTCCGTTTGGGTTATGTTAGAATTTGGTAATCACACCAAATGATGTTCCACTAGTAATTGGTATCTCTGTATGTACTTAGCCCTGTGGGGGCATATGTTATGATTTTACAAATGGTATGTAGTTGGATCTCTACATTATACTATAGAATTCATCAAGTTGTACATTTATATGTAATCAGGCTGTTTTCTTTCAATGTATGCTTTGATTATGGTTGGGCAATTCTGTATTTACACTGTGATATATATATATATATATATATATATATATTATACATATTTTGAGACCGCTGCAGTTCAAAAGTATTATCAATTCATAAAGCCCTAGCACTTTATAGAATAAGTCTAAAAAAAAATTTTAATCTTAACTTTTGTGAAGTTGGATTGATTCCTAATAAGTTTTTATGACATGATGTCTTGTTTTGTTTACATTTTGTTTCTATAGTGACATCCTCCTGATGATGCCACATAACGCGGCCTCACGTGATGAGGTGATGACATCAATGTTACGTGATGATGTCAAACACGTGATGACGTCGGTGGAACCCGCGAGAGCTCCAGACCGAGTGGACAGGGAGTAGATGGTGGTCCAGTGGTGGGTAAATTAATTGTATGTAATTGTATGTACGTGTATGTATTTGCAGGTATATAGGGAAGTGTTTGCTCTTTTGCAAGTTAGTCCTGATGAAAGTTTGTGTGGTTTTATGGCAAGCTGATTAAAAGCTAAGTTGTATTTTTATTAAGACCTGAGCGTGCTATCTGGATTATTTTCTGTACATTGTGCCTGACAAGCACCAGGCAAGTATCTGGAATATATGGAGTGCAAGATCTTTTTTCTTTTTTGTATATATTGATAAAGACCGCTAGATGGTCGAAACATTGATTTGTATGCATTTGATTTAATATAGCATTTATTTACAAGTCCATTGAGTGCTCTCAATTTCTTTTATTTTGTATACTTTGCACGGAGAGGCACCTGGTTACTACTTATTTGATTCGTTTTGGGATGAGTGCCAGAAACTATTGTGATTTATATATATATATATATATATATATATATATATATACATATATATATATATATATATATATTTATATAAATAGAAAAATAGTTGGTTGCCCTCTCGGAATTCCATTAAAATATAACTTTTATTCCAGCTTCTAAAACAGATCAACGTTTCAGTCCATCTTGTGGACTTTCATCATGTGATGAAAGTCCACAAGATGGAATGAAACGTTGATCTTGATTAAAATATAACTTTTATTCTAGCTTCTAAAACAGATCAACGTTTCAGTCCATCTTGTGGACTTTCATCACAAGATGAAAGTCCACAAGATGGAATGAAATGTTGATCTGTTTTAGAAGCTGGAATAAAAGTTATATTTTAATGGAATTCCGAGAGTGCAACCAACTATTTTTTCTATTTGGATGTTTAAGCCCTGGTGCTGCACCCGGTTTGGCAAATTTTGGAGCCTGAGTGCAAGGTACAGTTTAACCTTTTTATATATATATACATACATAAAACAAACTGTATTCTATATAAATATTATATAGAATAAAGTTTGTGACTTATCAGTGACATGCATACGTTCATCACATGTGTTCCTGTGCGCTTCCAGGTTTTACAATCAGTTTTTTTTTTTTTTTGGGCACCTCATTGGGAAGTCATATTATCTTATTGCTGTAAATATTTGCACAATTTTCAAATTATGGTGATCATGAACCATTTACATTGTAGGATGTAATTCATGTAATAAATAATTAGCTTTATTGAAGATCGGTGAGTGCACCCCTGTTTCTATGGACATAGATCATACTTACATATTCTAACTCAAATGCTTAAGTTTTGATGGTAGACTTCCCACCTCTGATCTGATATGTAGATTTATTTTTCTAATTCTCAAATTACCGGCATCAAAAAGTGGGAATTTCTCTCTTTTCCGCTAGATTTTTATTCTGTAAACAGCAAGACCTATGGAAATTGTGAAAATCTGATGCTTACCTTTATCAATGGTTCTTTTGCATCAGAATTTTCACACTGATATCAATATACACAAAAATTTATTTATATTCACTTATATTTAAAGCATGATTATTGAAAGATACTCTTGATTGAAAAGCTTGTTTGAGCAGAATCCTCATCAACCTATTGTTCTTGTAACATTGTTATTGTCTGATTTATTATTACATTTCCCTTTTTGATAATATTGTAAAGTGACACGGAATGCGTTGGTGCTATACAAATACCAATAATAATAATAAACATTAACCACATACAAATAAGACTTGCCATATACCTTGGACATGCTGAACACAGAGTAAATAATATGTGATTTTATATTAATCATTTCATTAATATTAATACTTTCATATAACATTTGTAGATATTTCCACATGTGCAATTATTGTTTGAATATTTAAATAAAATGCTCTTTTTAGTCTATTTGTTTTTTATGTTTCATTTTCCAATCACAATATTTAACTTACTCTTACCAATTAGCACAAGGATTAAAATGTTGCAATACATCCAGCATATAAGGGAGGGTTGTAATTCTAAGAAAACAAAGAATTTATGAAATAGAAGACCATACCACACATTAAAAAAAAAAAATCAACTTAAAAGTTGATCCAATATACCTAAAAGAACACTGTAGTCACTATAACTATTCTTTCTCTTTGAGTTCGTTATGGTGTCTGGAGGCCATTTTTGAGAAGTTTAACTATGACTGAGGGTTCTCATCTTCTTATAGCCTCACCTCCCACTGTATGTATGGCTAAGGCAGAGATTACAAACTTCATTGTAGCCATATCAGTTGATACCTGCAATGTATATATTTTGTATAACTTTACAATAAAGGCTGAATGGGGTCAGCTGACATTCTCAGCCAATCACAGCTGCCCACTGCTGCCCAAGTTAATGCTACCTCGTTAAACCTGACACCTTATTGATGTTGAGTGTAAGATTTTGTTTACTTTAATTTATCATTTCTAGAAGTATTATTATTGATTAATGTCCTAGAGGTCCCTGGGTTTTCATGAACACTGAATACACTGGAGAAACTCCTGAATGATGTTTTCTGTGCATTCTAGGAGGCTGGGGAGATATGTGACCATGAGATATTCAGCATGCGTATTACATTTGTATCATATAAATTCTATGATATTATAATATTTTTAGCATTTATATGTTATCTATACCATATCGTTTACAATCACAGTTACGGTCATGGTCATTAGTTATTTGGTCATTTTTCCAAGCGAGTATTACTATTCTTACCAATTTCTTTTTTCACCAGAGCTGTGTCCGCTTATCCACTCTTTCAGCACCTTACCCAATGATAGACATACCTATTCAATTCAATTCTCCTATACAACCCACATAAATCTATTCATTGTTGAGTTAAACCACATTTGGCATCCAATGTAAAGTTCAAGGGAGAATTCGTTTTTGGGGACTTTGTACTTTGCACATTAAGCTTCCACAGGACTCATCTCAAAGACAATTTATTCAGTGTAGACCAGGGTTCCCAATAGGCAGATCCCCAGATATGGTAGAACTACTAGTCCCCTAAAGCTTTGTCATTCTAAAGGCATGCAAAGCCTCATGCGAGTTGTCGTTCTACCATGTCTGGGGATCTACCTATTGGGCAGCCCTGGTGTAGACAATTTAAGAAAGATAAAGAGTGTAAACACTCAAGGCAACTTAGAGATAGATTGTGTGAGCAATGGAAACATTTCAGTTTATAAAATAATTCATGACTCTTAATGGAATATCATAGAGAGTACCAATAGTCACAACGTTCTTATTATAGACATTTTACCAGAGAAAATTATTGACCAGGAAAGAAATTAAATGGATACATCTTTTTGACACATGATCCCCAAAGGGTGAAGTTAGCACTCAGATTGTTCCTATTTTATTCCTCACACAGGTTTCTGGTCCACACATGGATATATCTCTTTTTATAATTCAATCTGTATAATTTTACAATCATCTATTATATTGTAGTAGCATATTTAATTTAATTGATTTGTGGTTGTTTTATTCTATTTCGATGTTCATTATTCGTCAGAAGGTTTATTCTTTGACGTTTAGTCTATAATTAGTAGATTTTGTCAGATTCTATTACAAGGAACTGTTTCTGTTAGATAATTGTTAGGGGTTGGCGTTTATTGACTGACCTTTGCAAGATCATTATTGTTTAATTGAACAGACTTTTTTTAAGCCTGGTCATCAAAGAGGATGGTGTATTAATGGTAAAGTTAATTTTTCATGAATTGCATAAACATTTTTTTCTCTTTTCTCATGTGATCTTTTATTGTTTGCAATTTATTTAATATTTTATTTTGTACACACTGATAATCTATATGCACCAATATTTTTTGTCACACATGCCATAGCTGTTTCATTTACATGCCTCTAGTATGAGTGAATTTGAGCAAATAAGCCCCCGGGAACACATTTGTGTCATTAGTGCTTTCTACCGTGTTAATCACAATTATTTATCTACCACCATATAACCTTTGCTTACCTGAGTTTGCTCCAGAACCTCAAGGGTATAGTAGTCATGTGGATTGTACAAGCTCTGAATTTCTCTTAAATGACCAGCGACTACACCTGAACATCAAGTAGCAGTCACATGGATAACCACCTGTTCTTTATATGAGTACCCATGGACGTTTGAAGTATTCATCCATGGACAGCATCTATAGCTGCTGTGGAGTGAACATTTCTTTTGTGTACATTGATTGTGCTACTTTTTTTTCCTGAAGAGATATATTCATACATTTTATCTTCACTTCACCTACTAGAGTGTTGTTTGGAGGAATTCTAATCTTCCATCCATGTCAGGATTTATACCCATCTTTTATTTTCGATCAGCAATTCTTTCTAGGATAGGATTCATTAATTAAAATTAAATATGGTCATTTTGTTATTCTAAGTTGGTTTGTGCCTCTTGTTTCTAAATTGGATGACTACTGAAAATCTCTGTTACCTGTCATTGTAAAGTGATTATAACATGCACCTACGACAACAAACGCATGACATTCTCCCGTCTATGCCAAGATCTGCAGACTCCTGACAAATAAAGCTAGTTTTAACTCCATTCAAATTGGCTTTGCACACATGAAAAGGTCCTTGCACTCAAAGCAAAGTTGATACAATGTATTGGAAAAATATATCTTCTTTATTACTGGAAAATATTGTAAACGTATATCTTCTTTATTGTTTAAAAAAAAAATACATAGCGCAATAAATTAGTATATGGCAGGCAGTAAAGTATTGTTCCATTATTACCAACCCAAAGGGGGACAGAGGACTTTCACTGCTGAAAGCTGTTTTCTCAACAGCCCCCAAAAGCCTTGATAAATCCAATTATTTCTGTGTTCAGGAAACAAAGAAGTGGTTTAAAATAAGGTAAATGAACACAGTTAGATTGGATTGCAATTCAAATACTCCATAAAAAGCATTATATAAAAACACAGTTCTGGGGTAAAGGGTATCCAATTCACAGCACACAATATATCTGTTATTACTTCAAGTTTATCTAATATCCACACCATCCAATATTATATACAAATAGCAGTCTGCACACCTTAAACAATAAGAAAGCAGGCAATTAGAATCATAACTGAAAGAAGTTTAATTGCAAAAAATCTATTCATTCTGAAATCCTGATATCCTGAAATTGCAAACTGTGTGGATTACTATGAGTGTATGATATGGCTCTTATCTGCCATCACATTCTAAGTTTCTATATGTGTATGATATTTGAGGTCTGTATATTGGTTAACTCAGCACCATAGTTTTGTGGTGTAGTTGGTGTACAATCCCATATCATTTTTTTTTTATTATTCCTTTTCTTTCCTTATCTATTTTTATATGTTTTGTGCAGTCAGCGTCTCCTCTTGGAATATTGTGTTATGTAATAAGAGAGCAGAGATTATAGTTCAGAGGGCTATCTGTGCTCCTTGTCTCTATATCTCCATTTGCAGTTATTTTAAAGGGTTACTCCAATCATAAAAAAAATGTTTTAATGAACCACTTGTTTTGCTGGCATGCCCACCTAAAAGAAAAATAAAAAAGCTCAAAGAAATAAGGATAAACTTACCTTTGATCAAGCATTGAGGTCAAATACTCTGTGCAGCCTGATCCTCCTTCAGTGCCATCACCCCCTCATTGCAGGAAGAGGAATGTAAAGGAGGATGGAGGGGAGAACTTGGACAGCCCTTGGGGGAGGTTGCATCCATTTGTTGTCTGTCGCCAGAAATGCACAGATTTAACAGTTTGGGTCTGACTAATGATGCAGCCCGAGGTGGAGTTACACCTCTGGCAGCAAAGGGATTTAACGGTCTGTGCAGTGTCTCATACAGGAAGGATGCACATCAAGGCTCCAAGCACCATAACTACTTTAAACACTAAAATGATCATGGTGATTGGAGCAACCATACAAGGTGCACAAGTTACTATTTTTGTATTAAAATGAAATAAAACATATATTTGAAATCCAAAGTAAATTCACCAAAACCATTTGAAAATAAATCCATAATTCTCATTACCCATCACCTCACTAATTTCTTATCAAGCTTCACTTCCTTTCCTCCAGCTGTTTAATGAAATAGGTCATATTTTATAAACTCTCATAGGAATCAGCTTGTTCTATGTGTAAAATACACCTTACCCTTAGTCTAATTATACCCCAAGCTCAGAATGTAAGCTTGTTTGACAAGGGCCCCAGTATTTTCTGTTTCTGTATGTCCAACATTTATCGATTCATCGACTTGTTTGTTAGTCTATTTATTGTTTAGCTCTGCAGAATATATGAGCACAATATACATTATATTAATGCAGATCTTGATTCTGCAAAATATCTTCTCCATTGAGATGTTTCTCAAAACTATTTCTTATTTTAAAGAATGGCCTTGACCCCTTAAGGACACATGACATGTGTGACATATCATGATTCCCTTTTATTCCAGAAGTTTGATCCTTAAGGGGTTAAAGTGTGCATCCAATGTAGAATGACCCAATACTTTGATCACTTCCTAAAATTGCAGCTTGCAATATACATTTCACATATATAATTCTAGCCACCATCTCTGATACCTAACCCAAGCGATGTCTTGTAATGTTAGAATCTCTACTAAAATAAGTAACAAATGTAAATACTTTTATATACATATGTATGAAAGCTATTGGATATATTGGTAAATACATTTTTAAAATTAAAATGCCTCCATTTATAATGGTTTTGCGACAGAAATAGCTGGATATATTTAGCTAATGTTCCTACATGAAAGCAAAATGAATGTTTGCATGCATACAAATTTACCTAAGGAAATATGCACATATTTAAATGGAAAATCCATATTCAAATGCATGAATAAAAATCCTGACATTCCTTTTTCTTTCGAACCGATGTAGCATAAATTACTTTAGGTAAAAACACATTTCTTGAATGCTTCCATTAGACCCAGATCTTTGCGTTGTAAACACTTTAGGGAATTATGTATCACATATTCCTAGTTACATACCTGGCATAAGTGCAAAGTCTTATATAAATAGCAAGTTGATGAGTTCTGTTTCCGGAGTTATATTATATATTTTCTCATAATGGTGTCAATGCAAGTCTTGGATGAATCAGCTTTACAAAAAACCTTCTATGATGCCATTTATAGCGCATTAATATTGTGCTACCAATATGCAAGCATACAAATGGATACAGATCTGTCTGTCTATCTATCTCTATATCTATCTATCTTTATATCTATCTCTATATCTATCCATCCATCATCTTTTAGAAAAAAATATTTATTTACAGTACAATTTGAACTTTAGTGGTTGTACGATTTTTTTTCCTATTAATCATCTCTTTTCTGGGGGACCACAGACAGAATTCTGAACCATGAATCCAAACAAGCATGATCATCCATTGTGCAAGTCGTTTGTTTTTGTGATTATGCTATATGGCAGTTTGGAAATCAGGAATTTGTACGATCACCCAAATTAGCCCAAATTCAGACTAATTTCAGTTTGTAATGAGTCTATAAATCATTATATCTCTGGTTTTAGTGCTAGTATAACACAGTAAAAACATATAAACTTTGCAATCATTTCTATAAAAGGGACATGCAAAACACCCAGATTAAGGGAGATTACAGGTAGCTGTGCAGCAAGTGCATTTTATATTTACACATGTTACCTTTTACATTTATATTTAAAGTTATCTGCACTATTCTGTGTACCTCTCTGTCTCCACAGCATTATTGAATCGAGAAGAGATGATTTTTATTGCTCCATCCATTGTGTTTGTATTGTATGTATATTCTAGTGTTGGTATAGGGGATATCACACGGTGTTTTGAGCAATTTTTCTTTGGTCACTATTAGATATACCATTGATATTTGCTTTGTATATTGTTGGGAGTGTTTCTTTGCAATAAGACCACCCCTTATCCCCTGGTATAGAACTAGAGTGACTACTTATGGCTCTGATAGAAAACAGGAACTATCTGACTGCCAATATAGACTCAGTCTTTGGCAACGATGAAATTATCCCATCAAGGGAAATATATGAGGATAACAATATGTGTAGTAAAAATTTGGAATGAGCTCTAATTAAAGAAATGAAGGCAAAATGGGAAATTGCCACTCTAAATAAATATGTAAGAGAAAAAATAACCCTTAGAGCGGTTTAAGGTTTTATAAGGATCCAGCCTTTGATAGAGAGGATCCTTACTTTATGGAAGGATGGAATAAAATGTTTGATGGATTCTCGTTTAGTGCAATGGGGTACATTGTATCTAGACGAGAAGAACATCTACAAAACATTGATACTGATATTAAAAAATGGAAGGATAAGTTAAGTAACACTACCAGTCCAGAAATCTTTAATGCAACGATTAAATAAATTACTAAGAGAGTAGAAAAAATAGAAAAAGATGTTATAGAAATCAAGAAAAAGAAATACCTAAGAGATACGAACGATTACAAAACAGGAAATGTAAGAAGAGATAATAAAGATAATAAGGCTCAAAGACCACCTTTTAACCCCTTAAGGACCGAGGATGGTTCAGGACTGTCATCGCCATTTTTGCATTGCCGACCGCTGACGGTCCTGAACCGTCCTAACGGTCTTAGTTACTTACCCGATCGCCGTCGTTCCCCCGGCGGCGATCGGCGGTGCTCCCGGTGTGGGGAGACTACCTGCAGCCCAGACAGTCTCCCCATGGTGGATTTGGACCCCTGGGGCCATGTGATTGCACAACAGAGCGACCACATGGTCACAATAGGTGTCCATGTGTCTGCCTGCAGGGGGACTGTCTGTGCTGACAGGCAGTCTCCCTGCTAGTGTAAAATCATAAAAAAAAAATAAAGTTAATGTTAATAAAAAAAATAATATTTATATATGTGTATATATATATGATATATAGACATATATTATACATATATAATATATGTCTATATATCATATATATAATGTCATGCTAAGTGTATTTTTATATTAATATGTACATATATTAATATAAAAATACACTTATAATTAAATTACACACGTATATATATCATATATATAATAACTATATATATATTGTATATATATTATTATAAAATACAAATAATAAGTCATTTAAATTAAATTACAAAATGTAAAAATAATAATAAAAATGTAAAAAAATTATATATCTATATGAAATGTTATTCTAACTGTATTTTGATATTAATATATATATATATATATATATATATTTATATCAAAATACACTTAGAATGAAATTGTATATATATCTATGTATATATAAATAAATAAAAAGAATACAAAATATATATATATGTCCATATACAAAATTACATAAATAATTATATAAATATACATGTAGACTTCAAATATATAATATGCATATATATTTAAATTCTATGTGTGTATTTATGTAATATTTTTACATAATTAAGTAATTTTATTGATTGCAATTTGAGGGACCTGCCTGCAAACCCAGGTCGAAAGTCCAGAGAATTTAATTTGCTAGCACTGTATTTTACCCTGTAACGTTCTACGACACCCTAAAACCTGTTCATAGGGGGTACTGTTTTACTCGGGAGACTTTGCTGAATACAAATATTAGTGATTCAAAACAGTAAAACATATCACAGCGATGATATTGTCAGTGAAAGTGACTTTGTTTTGCATTTTTCACACACAAACAGTACTTTTACTGATGATATAATTGTTGTGATACATTTTCCAGTTTTGAAACACTAATATGTGTTCAGCAAAGTCTCCTGAGTATAACAGTACCCCCCATGTACAGGTTGTATAGCGTTTTTGAAAGTTACAGGGTCAAATATATGGGTCAAATATTTTTACATTGAAAATGGCCAGGTTGGTTACGTTGCCTTTGAGAGCGTATGGTAGCCCAGGAATGAGAATTACCCCCATGATGGCATACCATTTGCAAAAGAAGACAACCCAAGGTATTGCAAATGGGGTATGTCCAGTCTTTTTTAGTAACCACTTAGTCACAAACACTGGCCAAAATTATCGTTCAATTTAGTTTTTTACTTTTTTCACACACAAACAAATATGAACGCTAACTTTGGCCAGTGTGTGCGACTAAGTGGCTACTAAAAAAGTCTGGACATACCCCATATTGAATACCCTGGGTTGTCTACTTTAAAAAAAAATATGTTCATGTGGGGTGTTATTCAGAGATTTATGACAGATAATAATGTTACAATGTCACTATTGATACATTTTAAAAATGTATGTTTTGAAACTGCAATATCCTACTTGTACTTATAGCCCTATAACATGCATAAAATAGCAAAAGGCATGTAAACACTGGGTATTTTTAAACTCAGGACAACATTTTGAATCTATTTAGCAGTTTTTTTTTTATTCGCTTTTGTAGATGAGTAAAAGACTTTTCACATAAAAGTCAAAAAACAGAGAAATAGTCTTTATGAATCGCAACAAAATTTTAGGAATAAAAAATATGGCAGACAAACAGAAATAAATAGAACAAGAGATTTTAGAGAAAAGAAATCAAGAGATGCTAGGGAAGAGAGACCAAAAAGAGACAACCAAAATCATAACAGAACTTGTAGTGAGGTAGTTAGATACCCAAGAAAAAACTACCAACAGAATATAAACAGGCATCCAAAATAGGAAAGAAATATCCATATTCTACTAACCCTAATGAAATTCCTTTGACGAATAGATTTAAAATCCTAGAAAATCAAGGCCAAGATACATTTTTTCGACAGGACCCAATCCAACACCATCGGAAATTGTTCCAGCAGATAGGCGAGTCACCAGGGAAAAGATCAAGACTATCGGAAGGAGAAATAGAGGCGGAAGAAGAGGAAGAATTACGGAGCAGAGAAAAGAGGGGGAGGAATTAAATATGGAAGGGATTTCTAATTTAACAGGATCTCCGTTAAAGGAAGAACAGATCAATATTCTTAAATAGGGTTTAAAGTTTGCCCCCAATGTGGATTTTAATGATTTTAACTTTTTTATCAATGTTAATACATTTATCAGACAGTTGTGCCTTAAAAAAAATATTTTTTAATAAACAACCAAACAACACTGTAGAAAAAGAATCAGAATTTTCACAAACAGAACTAAAACTAAAATCAATTTTTTTTCCCAAATTCATGATTTCAGATGAAATGAAAACTTTTGAAAAAATGCTTATAAGGGAAGGACAAAAGATTAAAAAGTTAAAATTAAATTCCAAAAAAATCTATCTTCGACAGAATTTAAAGCTATAAACAATATAAAAAAATGAAAATGTTACCATTAAACCAGCAGATAAAGGTGGAGGGGTTGTGGTATTAAAAACCGACAGTTATGTACAAGAAGCAGCAAGGATCTTATTGGACACTAACACATATAAGAAAATAACCATAAATCCTGGTATAAATATACAAGAAAAATTTAAAAGATATATTGAAAAAGGTGTCACATTAGGAATCTTAACAGAAGACGAAAAGAGATATCTATCAATCCCACATCCCAAAACACCGGTCTTTTATTATTTACCAAAAGTTCATAAAAATAAAAATAACCCTCCGGGAAGACCAATTATCTCAGGTATAGATTCTATTTCTTCGAGGGTCTCAGAATATATTGACAAATTATTACAACCGATAGTTATTAAGAATCCGTCATATCTAAAAGACACCATACATATGTTACAAATTTTAGAAGAAATTGAATGGCAAGAAAATTATCTTTTAGTAACAAGTGATGTAAGTTCCTTATATAGCATTATACCTCATCAGTTGGGAATAGAGGCAGTGCAATATTTTTTTAAGAAAATCAGATTTGAAAGATATAAAGATGTATTTTATTGATTTTAACCAATAACTATTTTTGGTTTAAAGACTCCTTCTTATTACAAATCACGGGTACGGCGATGGGCACCAAGTTCGCACCAAGCTATGCAATTTGTTCATGGCCTATTGGGAAGAGAAGATCATATTACCAAGTACACAAGTTGCGAGCTTGGTGTCCTATCGCCGGTATATCGATTATATCTTTTTTATATGGAAGGATGGTGAGACACAACTCAATAGTTTTTTAAATATTTTAAATAAGAATGAGTGGGGGATTATTTAAACATCCACATTTAGTAACAACCAGATTATTTTTTTAGATTTAGAAATTTTTATTTCAGGGTCAACAGTACACACAAGGAACCATTTTAAGGAAGTTGACGCTAACAGCTATATTGAAAAAAATATCTGCCACTATTCTCCTTGGCTGGCGAATGCCCCAAAACGCCAATTTTTAAGAATAAGAAGGAATTGTACACAGGACAATGATTATACATCACAAGCAGAAAAAATTAAACAACAATTCATAGAAAAAGGCTATAGTAAAACAGAATTAACAACGTGTATGGAAGATGAAGGAAAAATCAGAAGACTAGAACTCATTAGACCTAAGGGAAATATATCAAAAAAGAAGAAATACTCTAAAAACGAAAGTGAAATAAAGATTCCTTTTATATGTAACCATAGCGGAAACAATGTCAAAATAAGATAAATTCTTAGAAAAATATTGGCCAATTTTACAAGAAGACCCTATTTTAAAACAGATCCTACCCCCCAAGCCGATGATAGTATATAGAGGATGCAAGAATTTAAAACAGATGGTAGTTAAAATCAGTTAAGAGTAAAAAAAACAGAACATTTTTTAAATAGAAACAAAGGTTTCTATGGCTGAGGATCCTGTTTAGCCTGTAGAGAGACTAACCAGGAAAAAAGACAAATCACCTCTTTTCATTATCAAAAAGACAAAATATTTACCATTAAAAACCAATTAACATGCTTTTCTGAAAACGTTATTTATATCCTTAGATGCCCTTGTGGTCTTATATATGTAGGCATAACTATCAGATGCCTACATGTGAGAATTGCACTGCATATAAGGAATATTTAAAAAGGCTTAGAAACACATAGCGTGTCGAATCACTTTAAAATGTATCACAATAGTGATCCAAAAAATATGTTTTTATGCGCTATTAAATTGGTACAAAAAGATTGGAGGGGGGCGGGGGAGATTTTAACATAAAGATAGGAGAAGAAGAGATGAAGTACATTTATAATTTTAGAACATTAATCCCACATGGTCTTAATCAGGATTTTGAGCCATGCCATTTTTTAAAGATATATATGTTTTCAACATTTTAATTTTTAATGATGTGATGTTTTATTAATTTTAGAAGATCGATCCCATATTATTTATATCTTTTTTGTTCCATTCACTCCCCCTCTAAAAAAATTTTTTTTATAAGGAATTTTTTCAATAAGAGATTTATAATAAGAGGTTGTCAGATTATTATTTTACTTAACACAATATTAATATCAATTCACTTGTATAAGGGTGACTATAGGATATTATTAAGTTATAGAATAATATTCACTATTGAATTAAATTTGCACTGCCACTTTAAGAATATCTCTGTTAAAAGCACTTTGTAATTATATATACATTGATTTTATTGATATGATGTGTATTTCTCTTGTTTTATACAAAACAATCTAACAGTCTGTCAATTTTGTTGATATACTATTTAAGAAAGGACTTATTATGGACATTTGTGGGCATGCCCCACATAGACATCGTTAGTGAATGCTGCAGGGGTGCTGTCTTCTCCGTGGAACGCATACTGCGTTCCACTTACGATCACAGACCGAAAGCAGGAAGTAAACGCAGACGGAGGAATGGAACGCAAGTTGCGTTCCACTGAAAAAAGCCGCAAAAAACAGTATTTAAAGATGGATATGGACGCAGGAACAAGAACACAGCCAACTGAGGAAGCCAAAGAGGCGAAACGCGTTTTGGCAATTTTTTTTTTACTTATCTTATAGACTTTTATTTTATTTAATATGTATCAATAGTGATGTACCGAACTGTCCGCCGGCGAACAGTTCCCGGCGAACTTAGCGTGTTCGCGTTCGCCGCGGCGGGCGGACACATGCGCAGTTGATCCGCCCCCTATTCGTCATCATTGGGCAAACTTTGACCCTGTGCCTCTCGGTCAGCAGACACATTCCAGCCAATCAGCAGCACTCCCTCCCTTCCACACCCTCCAACCTCCCTCCCAGCATCCATTTTCGATTCATTCTGAAGCTGCATGCTTAGTGAGAGGAGGGAAAGTTTAGCTGCTGCTGATTAGATAGGGAAATGGATAGCTAGGCTAGGGTATTCAGTGTCCACTACAATCCTGAAGGACTCATCTGATCTCTGCTGTAAGGACAGCACCCCAAAAAGCCCTTTTTAGGGCTAGAACATCAGGCTGCTTTTTTTTTTTCTTTCTCCTGTGTAATGTAATTGCAGGTGCCTGCCTGTCAGCTTCTGTGTGAGGTTCACATTGGATACTGTGCCCACTTGCCCAGTGCCACCACTCAAATCTGTTTTTACAATAGGTTAAGCTTTAGATGTAAAATACATACTTTTTTTTCACTGTAATAGAAGAGCAGTTGCCTGCCTGCCAGCTTCTGTGTCAGGTTGGATGCCTTGCCCATTTGCACAGTCAGTGCCACCACTCATATCTGTTTTTACAATAGGTTAAGCTTTAGATTTAAAATAAATAATTTGTTTTCACTGTAATAGAAGAGCAGTTGCCTGCCTGCCAGCTTCTGTGTGAGGTTCACATTGGATACTGTGCCCACTTGCCCAGTGCCACCACTCATATCTGTTTTTACAATAGCTTAAGCTTTAGATTTAAAAGAAATATTTTTTTTTCACTGTAATAGAAGAGCAGTTAGTTGTCTGCAAGCGTCTGGGTGTCAGGCCTACTTCAGCGTGTGCTCTGCAGACCTGTGCCAGCGTGCTTTAACAGTTGCCAATCATATCTGGTGTCTCTTTAGCGTCCCTTACACATGTTACCTTTTACATTTATATTTAAAGTTATCTGCACTATTCTGTGTACCTCTCTGTCTCCACAGCATTATTAGATTGAGAAGAGAGGATTTTTATTGCTCCATCCATTGTGTTTGTATTGTATGTATATTCTAGTGTTGGTATAGGGGATACCACACGGGTGTTTTGAGCAATTTTTCTTTGGTCACTATTAGATATACCATTGATATTTGCTTTGAATTTTAGATTTATTTTAATGTACCATCTATAAAATGCATTAAAAAATAATTTGTCTAGGGCGGGGACGTATAGCCATGCTGACCGGTAGCATGGTGGAGAGGCTCCAGAGCGATCTGGCCTCTTAGGCAAAAATCACATCTCTGACAATTGTTGAGAGCCCAGGAGACTTGCCTGTGACAGTGGACATGGTGGCTGACCCCGAGATCGGGTCCCCAGAGGGAGGGGCACGAGGCTTTGGGGGCGGCGGCCTATTCAGGGTGAGGCGGGATGGACGGCCGCTGCCCTGTCTCCCCTCCCGGACACCGCAGGCCGACTTCAAGACACACCTGATGGCCCTGATCTCCCCCCCCTATGGACCGGGGGGGGGTATCCCGGTCCCCACTGTGGAGGGCCCGGGACGGGTGGAGAGTGAGCGGTGGCCTACCTTCAAAGATGGCGGTGCTGCACTCAGCCCCAACAACTCCTACCTAATGAAGCTCCAGAGAAAAGGAGCCACGCCGCTCACCCTAACGAGCAACCACAAAGCAAATCCAGTGGTGAGTCGACCACCTACTCCTACTGAGAATCACCAACCTAAACTGACACCAAGCCAGCCAAGCAGTGCAATGCCTCTCAAATGCAAAAGCTACTACACAAAGTAATCCCTGGGAAAAACATGCAGAGACCAGCGAGGCCACAACACCTGCGGTACTACCTCTAAACAGTCTCAAAACCTCCAGAGACTCACTCTAAGCAAACTACGTCACCACGGAGACACATATGGCAAGGGCTATACAGATGGCAGCTGCGCCAGTGACACCACACAAAACCCCTGATCTAGACCTCTCGTATAACATCAGCAGCCACTCCTGGTGTTCTCACCCATTCACCTCGCCCACAGGACCTCACACAGTTGGAGACATCCTCACAGCAGCTGGCCTGCACTGGCGGACTTCACGACAACTCTATTGCGGACTGGGTATCAAGCAAACAGCGACCACCGCAAAGGAACCGAAGGAACACCAGAGGATATAACCCGAGAAGCCAGCCTGATTCCCCACAACGCCCTACCTGGAAAAGACTCTCTTATTAAAGTGACATCGCAGATGACTAGGAATTAGACGACATAACCTCACAACCTGTATATATATTGCCTGCTTTTACCAACACACTAGGCTGGTTGCCCAGTACTCTCCTACTCGACACACCATAACCTCTCATGGGCTCCACATTCTATATAGCATTCTCTTGCCTGCCATGGGCTTCTCCACGGTAACAGCATTATCTTACCTAATGCTAGCTGAACAGCAGGCATACCCACTAACCCCAATACTACAATATAAGCATGTACAAGTAAACTAACTACACTATTCAGCGTTGTAGCCCTCCATGCCTATTCCCATAGCAAAGTCAATGGCCAAGCTATATTAACACTCACGCACACACACTGACTTACACCATGCGACTGTTTCTCGACTTTAATTTTAAAAAATGTGCACAGTTCCTCATGCCATGCATCTGTAAACCTCTGTTTCTGAAAATATGGTAATCGCTGTTGTGGTATTACTAGATCAAATGTTACCTATATATCTATGCTCGAAAAATAAAGAATAAAAAAAAAAAAAATAATAATAATGTTTCTACTTAGCTTTATCTTAGAGTGTGAATTCAACTGTTATTTGTCCCCATGCTCAGAAACATTGTACAACTTTAATATGAGATGCTTAACAAATACCATACAAATTCACATTGCTATAACAGCGATGTTAGTAGCAAGGACCTTATTAAGAATATGTCTATTTAGCACATCTATCAGAAGTGAAAGTAGATGCTGTGCCAAAGATTACACAATAGGGAGAGTTCAGTAACATATCCCTGTGAACCCAGTGCTGTCCCTGCACCCCAGGACACCCTGAAAGTAATACGCTCGGCTTTATGCCATATGGGACGGGTATAGCCAATTAAATAATAGTACGGTTTGCGAAAAATTTTAAACATTAATGTTATATATCAAAGAGTTTTAAAATAAGTTATAGGCAGCAAATCTGGCAAATAATAGAACATTGGAACTTGGATGTTACCTACTTTCATGAACCATTGATCCTAGTCAGGTACATTTGGCACAGGGACAAATCATGACCCTACACCAACACAGAGTCCTTCAATCTTGGAGCACATTTGTTCAAGGAGGCTGACCAGGTGATGTGCCCAGTTTGGCATATGATAACTTTCTCCACGAATACGGTTTGTTCCAGAATGTAGTCAAGGGAGGACTTTGGGTGGCTGCCTTAAAGTGTAATTCCCAGTGAGGATGCAAAGGCTTTGGCCTGCATTATGCCAGAGAGGTAATACCCCTATGGATTGGAGAAGAATCTCATGCCATAGACATAAGTTTATTTTTAATAGCATAATAATGCACCATCATGATGACATCTCGAGAAGCTGTAGTTTTGATTGAAGGTAAGCACCATGCTTGGTGAGCTTGGTCAATAGTTAACCACTGTCAATAGTTAACCACTGTGCGGAGGCCTCTGTAAGGAGAGACAGAAATATTTCCCATAATGTGGGTGGCAGAGACTCTAGGGTGATGGTTTCTGATCTGGATATTGCTCTGGTGCTATCTTGTTGTTTATGGAGGTAAGTTGCTACTGATGAGAATTGATTGCCTCATGGTGCTTCCTCATGACGAGTCCCTAAGTTCAGAGTGTATTCAATTTAGCTGATGGTCTAGTTCTAAAACTAGAAATATTTAGTGGTATCACGTAACATGAGTTGGAGATCCCATTTTGTCAAGGTAGAGCATGTGAGCTACTGAGTTACTGACTTCAGACTCTGATTCAGATTTTGCATGGCTCTGAGTGTGAATGTATTCTTTGTGTTTTTTTGGAGCCAACTAATGTTGGGTCACTGGAGGGTGTGCTACGGAAAGTTCCCATGTTGCTGCAATTGCAGATCTCGCTATTGTAGACTGTGGTAATGTCCACAGGAGACAGAGCTCACGGCTTAAGTGGACATCTTGGATAAGGGTTCAGACTCTGCCCTCCCTTGAGTTGGTATTTTAACTGGTAGAACCTTGCACTATTATTTATTCATATTTTATTAACCCACAACCAAAGCCTTGTAAATAGGAAAATAAAGGTTTGTATTAAGTGAACAATATAGGATTAATACTACAAATATGTATTCCAAATACTATAGTGCCATGTTAACAGTTTGTGAATAAAAAACAAACATTTTTTTTAACTTTTCTCACTCACAGCACCAGTCTCCATGCAGCCATCCTGCCTCCTTGGCTGAAATCATCACGATCATTGATATAAGTCATTCCAGTGCTTTCCCATAGCAAAGTGCTGGAAGGCTAGTGTGCACAGCAAAACATTGAAATGATAGATAATTCACTCAGCTATTTCTGCAGATGTGCCCCTAGTGACTGTAAGTCATCAGTATGACAGCCAATGTAAAACAACACTATTCTGAATTGAGATGAGATGGTCTGGGTGCCTATAGTGTCCCTTTAAATACTGTGTGTTACAGACCCTCTGTCCCTGATTTCTAAACCTTGGAAAATCTGTTAGTTTAAAACCGTTCATCTAAGAGCCGTTCGAATCACAAATTTTCTGCTGAACGACTGACCACCCAGAACAGGAGTGTGGCACCCATTAACCTCCCTGACCGTATTAACACCTCCAAAACCACGAACATCCCAACGTTCTAATTGATCAACAGGGTGGTCGGCGTTCGTCTGCAGGAACACGTGGTGGCAACCATATTGTTTAGCCAAACTCACTCAGTGGTGTTTGGTCGTCGAACGCATGGAACTATTTTTGGCTACTATTTCCACGAACACCGCTGAGACTTCTGCCTTCCGTGCGTTTGACTAAATCCATACTAACAGAGCGCTAATTCTGGAGAACAAACTCCCGAACAAGACAGATCTAATGACAGTAGGCACGAACAGTTCCGTTCGTGCAATTTATACTTTATTTAAAGGGGAAGATAGACCGGCCGCACAGGCTGAATCTGTGGAACTGTTTTGGGTATGAAAACATGTGTGCAGTCGGTCAAAAAATACTTTTATCTATCTCCCAAACCCCTGGACCGATTCACATGATGTTTGTTCCCTAATTATGCTTGTTCTGAAAATGTAAGTTTTATGAAAATTAAATGGATAATTTTTATGTTATAAAAAGTGAGTAAATTGTATAGTTTTCGCTTGGAGATAATTTAGTTGATACAGCAAATAACTCAATTATCTCCCAAGCAGAGGGGAGGAATTTACAGTATGAATGGGAGTGTTTAACTGTGTGACTGTAAGCTATTGGTTGTTGAGTTTGTATTTTCGGTGCCCAACAAGATCCACGTGGGTGGTAACCTTGTGGGAAAACTTGTATAAAAGAAATTCTTGTGTGCTCATTAAACCAGTTCTTACTTTACCCTCAATCTAGAGTCCTGTCTCTTATTGGGGGAAACTGCTATACAGCTATAACACTAGCTCTTTTAAGAGCTTCTCAACTTGGATGACTGCTGAATGCTGAGAATACCCCTCACCATTGGGAGAAGGACACCCTCTAGCGGTGGCAACCCCTCTACTCATCAGGGTAACCGCTGTGCTTAGGTTTTTATTTCTTGGATTATTTTGAAGTATGCTAAAAATGCTATATGAGGAATATTTTGAACATATTTCTGGTTTTCAAGGGATTCTTGCTCCAGAAGATATTTCATGCTTCATGCTTAAGAAGGTTTTCCTGAATATCTCACACATGACATTGTGAAATTCTTAAATAAAAAAAGGAAAAGTGGGCTTTAAATACAGCATTTCTTTAGTGCAATGGTGTATTTAAAATAAGCTGGGTCGTCCAAATTAAATTTTGAGGTTTACAAACAGTATTGACCTACTGGAGTTTTAATTACACTAATGCTGTTAACTTTGAGCATTACTATACAATATCTGCATATATCAGTAGCTCATTAGGATTGTAATTTGACAGAAGTTCAGTAAAGTTACAAAAATACACTGTGATCAAATAGTGAAGGAGACCAGGTTTCATTATTCCATTATTTCTCTTATATTTTTCTCATGCATAATTTGCTAGTTTCATACAACGGAATCTTCATAAATATAAACCTCTATGTCACTATTCACCTTTCTATGAATCATAGCTATACATTAAATAACATGAAAATAATTCAAGAGAAATTGATATTTGCAATTCCCATTACTGTTTTGACAGTAATTACTTTGGCTCTGCCATCCATCGTAGGTGTGGGTGTGTCAGCTAACATCATTGATTGCACAAACAGTGCAAAATGGCAGTCAAAAAAAAGGATCTGTGAGGGACATTTTTTTTCTACAAATGCTCCCTGTGTCACTGCACATAGAATTATTTTATGGAATTACACTTCATATCAACTCTAACAGTTCAATCTATAGCTATGTTTTTATCATGTGGACACCATATTAAATTATGGTGAAAATAAATAACCTGTAAGTATTTCATGAAGGTCAAAGTAAAGGAAAGTAGTGAGGGTCAGCTGCAACTCCATGGAGGTATCAATGCAAAATATGACATGTAAATAATAAGAAGTGGTCATATCTAGCCCACTCCCATGTGCAACATCATTACCCTGTGATGCACCTGAACTGAAATACTGTAGGCATGCATAGATACTCAACATTCTTTCCATAATGCTGTAGCTGGTCTTGTCATACCACCATACGGGGGGTATGAGATCAGAGTGGGCGGAAAAAGGGCAGATCCGTCCACTGAAGGGACTTCCCTGCCAAAACCGGGACTGTTTGGGGATTTGGCATATGCTCACACGTACTTGTGAGTATATTTATGTGGCTTTTTACCAGTCATCAAATAATATAAACTCTCTGTATTTTACTTAGTATCCAGTAAAAGTTCAGTGAGGGATGGATTTATAGAATTTTGACCTAGAAAGTTATCTGGCTTGCAAATTATCCGTATTTATTATATAAACAGTAGTATGTTATAGATTGTATCAATTGAAGAAGCAAGGACACACAAACTTATCGTAACCAGTGTTGTTCCTGGCATGATAATTACTGAAGTATGGTATAAAAAAAAGTAGAGAGACACGCTCACGTGCTGCCCTTTAACCCCTTAACCCCTTAAGGACACATGACATGTGTGACATGTCATGATTCCCTTTTATTCCAGAAGTTTGGTTATTACGGGGTTAAAGGAACACATTTCCAAAATCTAGTCTGTGCTTTTTTGGGATGAAACAACTAATGTTCTACTTATTAATGATTAAGCACTCGATTTCAATTCTCCAAATTACAAAGAACATTTATAGCAATATCCACTTCTGATCGTTCAGCTCAGACAGAACAGAGTAATACTTTCAAAAAGATATTAAAGATCAGAAAATAAATTTCAATTGGAATGAACATTGTGTTTTAAAATCTCATTGTATCTTAGAAACAGCATACAGTAATCTGTTAGTTGCCATAGCAGTTATTTTCCCCCACTGCTATTTAGTACATACTATAGCACTTATTATTTGATGAATATTTATAAATAAAGAGACGTGATGAATCTTGGTTCAGTTTGATTTAGACTGGATGATAACAGTGTGACTACGTTTAGGTGTTGCGTGATACGTTCTGTCTAAGCCTCACATTAGCAAACAACAAATGAGCTAAATGTTCATGTTTCTGTTAATGTTTACCAGAGTCATGCTTTTTGTTGATCTTCCTGGCTCTCAAAGGGTTAATATGTAGAAATAATCTAATCAATGAAATAATATTAGTTATAAACAAAGCGTAATATATGCATTGATTGCATGTTGATGAAATATTTTATGCAATAAAGCCATGCAATTTTCTAATATACTTTTCTCTGTTGTTATACAACCAAAAAGTGTATAGAGCTTTAAAAAAATTAAATTAATTGTGCGTGCAAATAAACAAGCTGCAATCACCTAAAGTGACAAAATTATCGAAAAGCAAAAAACAAGTGTTGCACTTTAAATTATAGTTAACATCCATTGATCAAAGGAATTCTGATTTTTTTTTGATTTTTTTTACAAAACACAATCTAGTGCAGTATCCTTATTATAGATATAAAATAACTATGAATCAAGGGGGCGGAGCTTCGCGACTGACTTGGACGGACTCTCTTAATGGGCTCCATATCCTTGCTCAATAAACCTGTGACTTTTGGCGGCCCGGAGCTGGACAACCCTTGAAAGAGCAAAAACACTCACTCATGGCAAGATGAAAAAGCAAAAACCGAACAGACCAAGCCCTACCACGCATATTAGAGATTTATTCCGACAGACGCAGAACGCCTATAAGCCCAAGATGGCTGCTGACATAGACGACTTTTCTGACTCCTCAGAGGATCTGACCACAGACGGGGGAAATATCGGGCTGCCACTGTCTCTACAGTCACAAGCTGTTCAGCGGAGTGGGGTCTCTGCTCGATGCCTTTCAGAAGACCATTCAGACAGAAGTGGCCCTACTACACACCGACCTAACAGGCCTTGTAAATCACCTGGGAGCGGTAGAAACCATATCTGAAAAAAATGCTCAGTCCCTCGCAGAACTTTAACACGAGTTACAAAATCTAAAAAAACTGCAGGCAGACACAGAGCAAAGATTCGCTATCCTAGAAGACATGAGGCGCTGCAATAAATTGAAGAGCAGGGGTGTCTCAGAGGACATAACCCACGGAAGAGCTCCCACACCTACTGTGGAGGCTGATAGGGGCCCTCCTGGCACCCAAGCAGGCCAGAAACATTACATTTGACATCTTCTGGATTCCAAAGTCCGGCAGGGCACCAGCAACAGCACCCAGAGACTTAGTCATGCGATTCTGTAATAATGCTGATAAGAGGGCAGTTTAGACAGCGCTCAAGGGGAATACGCCATATCCTTTTGAAAATATGAACCTCACGTTCTATACAGACCTCTGGGGAGATACTGCTGTGGAGAAAATCTATGCAGTCATTTACTGCTCTGCTGAGGACCAGCGGCCTCAGGTACCGGTGGTGTTCCCCATGCTCCCTAAAAATCCAACACAAAGATGTCATCCACATGGTCCAGGATCTACAGAGAGCTCACACAATCCTGGGTACCCTGGGCCTACCAGAGGACTCGCATTCGCAACAGGGCCCACAAATACTCCAGCAGCATAAAGATGGGATCCTGCAAAGATCACACCGTTTATAGCGCAGAGAGCCCTTCCGGACACTTATGCAGTGTATATTTATGTGGCTTTTTACCAGTCATCAAATAATTTGAGCTCTCTGTATTTTACTTAGTATCCACTTGAGGCCGTGTGCCTGACCCCACACTCTACAGTCAAAAGCTTTATGATGCATGATGCAGTTCGAAGTTTGTTTTATTTTTTTGGTCAAAGTGTTAAGATGCATGTGCTTCAAAGTTTGTTTTAATTTTATTTTGTAACTTTACACTTTAAGTTTTGAATGCTAGGCCTATCTGTAGACAAGTCCATCTCATATAGTGCGGCTCCCAGTTGGATCACTCCCTTTCCCCTCTGATTCACAGAGATGAGAGGAGTTAAATTTATAGGCCTTTACCTGCTGCCTGGAGCCCACGCGCTTCCCTGTGCCACCTATCAGCCTGACAGTGGGCACACAACTAAAATGTCTGTACCATCACCAGTTAAGAGATGTTGTCTCGCAACTCCTGCATATTTATTTTAAACATTGGCCTAATATGGTCAATGTATAGGCATTTTCATTACTGATCCTAAAGTTTTGCCAACCAACAGTAAATACTAGCAATATGGCTCCCTACTAATACGGCCAGTCACCAGACTGCCCAACTCGCTGTTTCTCAGCCATTTAAAATATAAAATCTCTACACACTGGTTCATTTTTCGGGACACTGTAGATTGATATCTGCACCAACATTTTTATATTGTATGTCTATGTCTCATGGTATATTGTTAAACCTGATATATCACACTTGTAAGTTGAACATAATTAAAGAATAAAAAAATAAAATAAAAATAACTATAATTCAAATTAACGTGTAATGACAAAGTCGCTTAGAGTGAAAGGTTTTCGAAAAAATCTAATCTGGAGATTAATAAAATGTAAATGATCTTTTTGTGATAACATTCTGCCTTGTAAATGATTACTGCTTTTGACAACAATTAACTTTTTCAATTCCAGGTACTAAATATATTGATGATTTTAATTGTTTTCCATTAGCCATTAGCCTTTGCCTTTTGAAAGTTATATAAGTCATTTTTTTTAAATAGATGTTTCCATGAATCTGCCTTATATCTCCAATACAACAAAAATCTGTAAAAAAAAAATGTAATCACTCAGTTTTTTTTTATGCAAGAATGACCTTTATTCCAAGGAAAAAATATATTTACTAAGCAACAGTGTATTCTCCAGCACAAAACAGTAGTAAAGTAAAATTCTAGCTTCTATGAACCGATAGCCTAGAGAATTATAGTTCCCAGTGAAACTATTCAATACTGGAAAATGGACACATCCACATTACTGAGAGGATAATAAAATCATTCAAACATTATTTCATTATTTTGAAAAAAATGGAATGGAATAAAACCATGATATAATAATGTTGAATTAGTAACGATTTGCAGCCAATTCTGATCAGTCTCTAGTATATAATAAGCAATCTGTACTTGACCTTACGTTTCGCTATATCTGTTTAATTTTCTACTTGGCAGAAAACATTGATGGCAATCAGCCCAGGGCAATCTAAAGTTCAGAAAAGATTCAAAAGTCTTTCAATCACTGGAAATAATAGTATCAGATTTATGGGAGATTGATACTCACCACCACCTTCTCCGTAGCTCTCTATTAAATCTGATATTTGGTAAATCTAGGTAAATCTAGGAAATATGTTTTGACAGCTAATATTAACTATATAGTCAGCCAGTCTCCACAGCAATATAAATAGCTCAGACTTGTTTAATTCTCATGATGTAAACAATAAATATATTTTATGCAATAAGAAATGGGAATGGTGTGAGGGAATAACTATCTTTTTTTTTTTATCACATATTACAATATATTATCCAGTTATAGACTAATGTCAAGTCAAACCTTGCTATAAACAGACCTTATACTAGCTCAGAATATCCTGGTTAAGGGAAAGGTAATATTTAACTATAAGTATGGGTTAGCACCCCACTGACAGCAGGAAGTACAGGGAAGAAAACTATAAAATATGTGCAAATTATCCCCCAACCTGCTTCTAGGCAGTCTTTTTAACTAGCTCCATAAATCTCATAGAAGGAGGCTGGGGATGTAATGCTACCATGGTGATCAACCAATGGATAACACCATCCAGTACATGAACAAGGCAGAATTCATACAAAGCTAATAAAAACAGCAGCACAAAATTGGGGCATTCCCTCTCCCCTCCCCCCTTCCAAATTTCTCTTACTGACAGACACATGCCCTCACTGATACATGCCCTGACATACACTCACTTACAGTTACACAGTCATTGTCACACACACTGTATAACCAACATACACATTCACAGACATATGCACTCACTCATTCACAGTTACACTCACTCACATTCACTGACAGACATGCATTCACCGACAGACACATACACACTTACTGACAAGACACACATGCACACTCACTGACAGGAATGCATACACACTCACTGACAGACGCACACTCACTCAGTGTCAGACACACACACTGGGACACATATATACACTCAGTGTCAGATACACACATTGACTGACAGACACACATACACTAGCTGACAGACACACACTAACAGACCTACACATTCACTGACAGACACTCCCAGTGACAGACACATATACAAACACTAAAAGACACGGATACACATGCTGAAACATGCATACACACACGGACAAACACACATACACACTCACTGACAAAAACATACACTCTCAGTGACACAGACACTCACTAACAGACACACACTAACACACTCACTAACAGACACACAGTAACAGACACATACTAACACACTCACTAACAGACACACACTAACACACTCACTAACAATCACTCTAACAAACTCACAGACACACGCTAACACACTCACTAACAGAACACACTAACACATTTACTAACAGACACATTAACACTTTCACTAACAGACATGTGAGAAAATCCATATTTTGCCTTACCCAAAGCAATTATCCCCCTCTGTTCGGAAATCTGCTTAATCTTTGATTCCCTTATTCTTCTACCATTCGGGATTATAAAGTACCAAACACCGATCACCCCCCCCGGCTCATTAAGTTCAAGAAACCACAAGAATTTAGTGCTCTCTTTGTCTGGCAGCCATTCGTAAAACCGATCGCCACATGGTGGAGAAAATGGCAGCCATCTTGTCGCACGAAAGCAGGCAGTGGGACTTGGTCGTCGAGTGTCGAACTCCGAGACGGACCCTTGACATCATGAACACCGGTAAAACTATGCGAATGCCTGCTTCTATTTGCGGCAAGCCAGGAGAGCGCTGTTTGGTAGGTTTGTTCGAATGGATCTCACGAAAAAACGCTACCAATGAGCCAGAGGAACCATTTGCCTTTTCATTTGTTTATATAACTCTCAAACTGGACCGCTACCTCTGAAACTGTGGAACTATTTTGGGCAGGCACTCAAGAGCGGTCGGTCAGATCTTCACCCCGGTGACGATTCGACTGTGTTCGTGGGATCTGAGCGCTTTTCATATATGTTGGGCACTTGGATCCAGGCTATCCGGGGATGTATAGACTATGGGGGATCATTTATGCGAATTATGTATTTTGAGTGTTTTAAAGTATTTAGTTTTTTTTGTAAAACTAGATGTTTTCTGTACCTGGAGATAATTGCGTTTAATACAGTACTTAACTCAATTATCTCCCCGGTACAGAGGGGGAATTATCCTGTTTTATGTGGGTGTGTCCTAGACCTGAGAGCCAATGTCATTGTGTGATTGTTTGTACTGCAGTCTACTCTCAGGTCCAGGGGGGAGTGCCCCTTGCATGGGGACCTGCATATAAGGCCAGTTGTGGCTACCATTAAACACATTCGGTTTACCTCTTTGTGAGGTCTTGGCTCATGTTTGGGGGATTGGGAGCTATATTCACTATAATCACTTCTATGCTTGGAATTTGGGAGATTCTTCAAGGATATACTAAGCCAGAGTATAGGGGATCCGTTACAAGACACGCACTAACATACTCACTAACATACCCACATACTAACTAACAGACATTCACTAACAATATTTTACTTTTTTTTTATTCAATCCACCCAGCCTCCCTACCTTTGAGAGTGCTGGAGTGGATTCTTCCCTAGAGTCCAGTAGGGTTGCTGTTGACTGGGCTGGCAGGCACGGGGGCGGTCAGGCAGGCTCATATAGGAGACGGCGGGGGAGCTCTGATCTCCCTGTTCAGCGCGCCTCTTAGTGATGCAGGGAGCTGAACAGGGGAGAGCTCAGGGGACAGTGCTCCCTCCCGCGCACGACAACATAAGCACATGCCAACTTCGAGTGGTCCCTGAGGTAGAAAAACAATCTTTCAAAAAGAGGCACAGGTAATTGGTGATTATTACAAGACATACATTTCATTGCTAGTACATCATGTACTTTATATGACAGTAATCACCTAAAGTGACAAAATTATCGAAAAAGAAAAAAAAAGGTGTTGCACTTTAAAGTATACTTAACATCTATTGATCAAAGTATTTCTGAATTATTTTTTACAAAACACAATCTAGTGCTTTTTATTGATATAAAATAACTATGATTCAAGGGGACAGAGCTTCGCGACTGACTTAGACAGACTCTCTCATAATGGGCTTTGTATCCTTGCTCAATAAACCCATGACTTTTGGCAGCCCCGGAGCAAGCAAATATGCTGCCACTGAAATCTTATGAGTTGATTGCATATACCTAAGCAAATAATAAAACTGACTCTAGTAAAAATAATCTATAAACCTTATTTTTGACATGACTGTTGAATTGGAGTGTTTAAACCTTGGATGTGGATCTCTGCAGTTAGTGAAAGGGGAGGCTTATATTGATTTTTAGATGTATATTTTTAATTTTACTTTAGACAGGCACTTCTCAAGACAGCCTTCTATTATAAAATGAAAGATCAGTAGTATACTGCTCCACCAGGCTACTTAGGGGAGGTGGTGGTGCCCCTCAAGGGAATGTCGACTAGGGATCTTGGGTACGAGAATTTTGCTGCACACCCCTATGTTAGGTTGTGTGGTGGGATTGTATTTAATGCCTGGTTGTGCAGCATAGGCTTGTTTCCAGCTATTTACTTTCGCTGAGATCCTGGATAGCATCATCAGTATGTTTAGAGAGGAGGGACATAACATGAAAGGATGGATAGGTCAAGACATGTTCCTACCTATCTGTTAGTGTAGAGATCATTGAATTTTCCTTTGGGCTCAAGCCCCAGGTATTTCTGGAGTCTAGAAAGGCGACGGGTATCATTAACAGAGCACAACTAAAGTATATCTGCTTGCCGACATGTTTTAGGGGTTAACTTGTTTGCCTTTAAAAATAAAATAAAAAAAAGCATCATGTTAAGAGATAATAAGAGTAACCAGGTTTCTTGTCTTACTATTATTAAAAGTTAAAATGAAGGCTTCTCATAATGATGCATTGGTTTCAGTACTTCTCGATGAGAAACATTGTTGGTAAATTACAACTGCCATGTATAAGACAGTTGTCGATGCATGAGAAGATCTCTTCGGACATAAATCACTTATTGAAGACCAAAAATATGATTGATCAGAACTGCAGCAAGGAAACTCTTCTGGAATAAAGGTGAGTTTACTTGTTTTTAACATTTTCACTAGAGGAATAAGAGGGACCTTGTAATGTAAATGCAATTAGGAACATCCAATTAAAATTATAAGCGTTTCCAAGTGTGTATGTTTTTCTTAGTAAACAACTTATTTTACAATTCTCATCCCTCCCATTAAGAAAATGAATAAGCACTGCTCTGCATCAAACACATGTGGTTTCCATGTCATCTCCCCGTCTCTACAACATTCCATTTGTTACACTGAAATAAAGGAATATTTTATACAATGATACAGCTGTCCACAAGAACATTAACCTGCGAATTACTGCTTTTAATTCCTCCTACTTCTTAAAAAGGGAAATTTTAATCTAACTTTTGTAACAAATGCTAGGAATATCTGACAACTTTTTTAATTTTGTTTATGTTTAAGCAGGACTGGAAATATATATATATAAAAGAGAGCTCCTGATTGTTAATTTAAAAAAAAATAAAAATATATATATATATATATATATTTTAAATTAACAATCAGGAGCTCTCTTTTTGACCCATTTCTGACCGATTTTAGAATCATAATAATCATAGAAACATAGAAACATAGAATGTGACGGCAGATAAGAACCATTCGGCCCATCTAGTCTGCCCAATCAAAGACATTTTCAATATCTCGACTCGACCATCAGTCCATTTTAGTTCTTATTATTTATTATAGTTCGTACTGCTCTGTTATACTTTTGAGCGTCTTGTTAACTTTCTATATTTGCTTGTTTTTAAAAATTTAATAAGTAGAAAATACTTATTGCTGTTTATTTATACATAGCGTTACACTCTAAATGTTAAGTAAGTTTAAGAGTAATTCTTGATACCAAATAAACTTGTTAAGGGTAAACTTGAGGAATACATCCAACTAAAATATTTTTGTGTATCTAGAAAGACACAAATACAAAACTTACTAATAAACAATATTTTAAGAGGTTTAAACCAGTGGTCAGTGAATAATGTAAACTAAAATGTTGACAGATATGATTTAACATACAATTTATTTTCCATCATACAAAGAGACAGTCATATTAGGAGGCTGTCACTTCACTGACAGTCAGCTTTCCCCATTATATAAAATACACTTAGAATCAGTGATTTATTTTCTAAATATTCCAAAACAAGGATCAAGCTGTTACTTGAGCGGGCTCTTGAGAGTTTCCTAGCAACCATGATGCAGTGTATAAACCCAGTTAAACATGTATTGATTAGTATACTGCTTATTTAAGTGAAATTACTTAACAGTATTGTCAAGCAAGGGTCAGTTCACACGTAAGACTCATTAATTGATTATGCTGGAACAATCCTCAACTCAGATATTTTATTTAAAATCAATCTTTTTGAAATTTAGCACAGATGCATTTTAAACAATGCAAATCAATCAGTGCTTTGGATAAAAAAGGCTAAATAGGTGAGTGAGTTTAAGCGACATGTTCTTATCCTCCTACGGTTTACTTATTTTATCTACAGTTTCAAAATATCTATAAATGCTTTTAAATATAGAATGACATAATAGTTTTTAGTTATGTATTGCTGTATATACTATGTGTGTTGTTGTCTGTATATGAACCGTATGCACAATTCATGTGTATATATGTATATACATATACACATATATATATATATACACACACACACACACACACACACACACACAATGTGTCCAGAAAGTATCCAGCCATTGTTACTATAATTAGATCAGCTTGTGCAATTGATGTAGCTTGGGATGTGCATGTGTGAACAATGACAACTTTACCATACTAGCCAGTGGGGGCACTAGACGCTGTTGAGTTAGCATGTGTACTGTGTGGCCATCGCATTTAAAATGCAAAATGACTGAGCGATTTGAGCAACGAATCAGTATCAAATTTTGAATTAGGTTTGAACAATACTCTGAGGACGTTTTTAGGATGACTCAGAAGGCTTTTGGGGACAATGCAATGAGTGCAGTGCAAATAAAGACTCCCTACAGCTCACATTTGGTGCCCTGTGATTTCTGCCTTTTCCCAAAACTAAAATCATTTTTAACAAGAGATTTCACACTGTCGATGATGGTTGAACGTAAATACAATGAGGCAGCTGATGGTGATTCCAACAAATTATTTTGCAGTGTTTTGAACAGTGGAAGAAATGCTGGGAGAACTGTGTGGGGTCCGAAGGTAAAGGGGACTATGGCGTCATTGTCCTATGTACAATGTTTGTTGTATATATAAATGTTTGTGTTTATATAAATTGATTTTCTTACCCCACTTGGGTGGTATATTTTTTCCTCTTTCTCATGTCCTCTACAGTGGCCTGGTGGTCTGAGAGTTCTGTGCAGTATCTTAGCTGTTCCTCTTCTGGACAGCGATTCCACCTGAAATATGCTAAAGCCACTCCCCCAACTTGGGAGTCACAGCCCCGAGTTCTCCTAATACAATTTAAAACTACTACTGCCTTCACTTTCCACATCCTTTCTAGCTTTTCTATCAGTCCTTGTTATTTGTCCATCTTCTCGTGTAACTTTTTTTTGGGATGATTTAGTCACTGGGTATTTCCATATCCACAGCCTTCTGTTCCTTGTCTACCACCACAACGTCGGGTTGGTTGGTAGAATTTGCTTGTCTGTCTGGATCTGGAAGTCCAACAGGATCTGGACACAAAGTGATATATATTATATATATATAATTACTGAGCACTATGGAAGCAATGCTATATATATATATATAAAAAATCCAAATGTGTGGCTGCACTCACATGATCCTGATGAAAGTCGTGTATGACTGAAACGTTGATCCACTGATGTTTTAAATCGTTTTTCTATTAAACTTTGGACTTTTAACCGTGAGTGCAGCCACACATTTGGATTTTTTGGGATATTAAAGCTACTGATGGTTGGCACCCGGCCACTTAAGGGACATTGAAGCGTGAGTGCAAGAACAACTTGTATTTTTTTTTTTTTATATATATATATATGTATCATTGCTTCCATAGTGCTCAGTAATTAATTTGCATGATGTGCCAGGACTGCCATGAATACCTGTAAAAAAAAAAAATACAATAGCACAACCCATAGCTGCTGTGTAATGTATGATTCTAATATGTGAATTCCCAATTAAGCAGAGCTTAACTCGTTACTGAATTTATTTTTCCTAATGCAGATTGCTCCTGTACAGATGTTCTGGTATTACTATGATTGAAGAATCCCATAGGTGCACTGCAGGGATTTTACTGAAATATCATATCATTATTCAGTTAGATTCAGATTTTGTTGATGCAAAAGAGAGAAATCCTTTTAAAATAAGTCTGATCATGCTGATTAAATATGTCTGATCATGCGGATTAGTATGCTTTTCGCGAAAGTTTGTAAATATTTATAATATTTTGGTTTGATTTGTTGTGTTTAGTAAAAAAAATTTGGGATATTATTTTATTTTACTTAGTTTTAAATGATGCTTTTTTAATTAAACATAGGTTTCTTGTTATATTGTTATGGATTTAACTAATACTACATTGTAACCATAATCACATCTCCAGAGGTTTAAAGACATCACTACAGGGTCAGGAACACAAACATGTATTACTGATAGAGATGTCTCGAACAGTTCGCCGGGACATAGCTTGTTCGCGGTCCCCACGGCAGGCGAACATATGCAATGTTCGTTCCGCACCCTATTCGTCATGGAGGTGGGAGGGTCTGGGAGGGAGGGTTTATTCACGATGACGAATAGGGGGCGCATATGTTCGCCCGCCGCAGCGACCGCGAACAAGCTATGTTCGCTGGCGAATAGTTCCCGGCGAACTGTTCGGGACATCTCTAATTCCTGACCTTTTAGTGTTAAAACCACCATCTAGCCCCCCTGGGCCCCTCATGCCTCCATAAATATAGCAAAATCTTACTGTATTCAAGCCAGAAGCTGTAGATCTGCATGCTGTTTGACACAGAAAAAAACATGCACATTTCGGGATCACAATTCTGAATTTATGGGAAAAAAGATGATTAATGGTTAGTGGACAGTTACTAAATGTTGGTTTTATTCAGGGCCATCTTAACAGTATTATAGGCCCCCAGGCAAAGCAGTACACCGGGCCTTGCCTACACACCCACTCACAGAAATGTACATTTTCAATAAAATTAAGCTTATATTTATTGGTACCTCCAACAAATGCAATGCATACATGCAAAACACAAACATAGACTGCTGAATACACACAGACTGCTGAAAACACACAGACAGATTGTTGAGTACATACACACAGACTGTTGAGTACACACACACAGACTGTTGAGTACACACACACAGACTGCTGAATACACACACAGACAGACTGCTAAATACACACACAGACAGACTGCTAAATACACACAGACTGCTGAAAACATACATAAATGGCTGAATACATACACACAGAGGCTGCTGAATACCCACACAGAATGCTGAGTACACATACAGACTGCTGAATACACACCGACTACTGAATACACACTGACTGCTGAATACATACCTACAAAGACATACATTAATAGATACATATATTTTCCCCTTTTTTTGTTGTTTTCTTCTTCTTTCCAAATTTTTCCTATTATGAAATTTGAATGAGTATTCTTTTCTTGTTTATGTGATTTGGAGCTTATTTGATAGCCCCCATTGGAGTCCCAATATGATTGCCTTTTGGAGATATACAATACAGATAGTCCAAAGGAGGACCAAGATGGCCGCGGCGTCACTTCCGGCAGAAGCCACAGATGCCAAAATGAGGTAATGGTGCAAAAAGCTTTAAACAGTCAGTGTATGGCTGATCTAGCATTTTTGGGCCGAAACCGGAAGTGACACTACGCATCTCTGGGGATACCAAGATGCCCAGGATGTCTGAAAGGCGGAACCGGAACTATATCACCGTTCCACCGGAAATCAGATGTGAATATTTACACCTTTGGGTGTACTAAGATGGCGACCACATTAAGCCAGCGAAACAGGAAGTGACATCACACATAATTAATTTACTGTTTCTGGGGCCAAATTTGAGGGTTTATAAGAGAATAGGTTGCAGCATTATGTACTGAGCACCTGAGGAAGACGCAGACTGCGTTGAAACGCGCTGTGCATGGACTGTGGACCCATATGAGGATAAGGAAACCTAGAAGTAAGATTTGTATGTGATATTATACTAATAAATGTGATATTTTACCTTACACATGGTATCTTTTATTGCTTTCCACTTTTGAGGACAGAAACTGCTATCAAATAATCTCCAACAACCTTGGGCAGAGGAATCTGCATATCACACTCAAGTGTATATACTTGAGCCAGTAACATATACAGGCTCTGGAAAATGTGAGTGTGATACTTTCTATTTTAGCTGTTTTAACCCATTATATACCAATGTGGAACTGTTGTATTGCCCTATGAGATTGTTTGTTTTATCTTTTTAGCCACCATACATAAATCTCTGAAAAGGGTATATTTATATACTTTTATTTATGACACACATCACGATATGTGGTATACTGTCACAGATCAATTTGTGTTTTAGTGCGCTGTTCACCTCTTTACTTTTGTATGTCTACATTTTGTGGATTTTTTTGTGACTGATTTCACGTTGAGGTTCATAATATTGAATAACATCTCCGATCTGTACAGACAATACCTCTTATACCAGTTTACGGTGTCCTGGCTCTATATTGAACTTAAAGTGAATGTCTCCCCTATCTCCCCATGCAAAATTAGTATTTTATAAAGATAATATCTTTGTCACCCCAGTGCCAGCGGGTCAGTCACCATCTGGGGTCTTTGAAACTATCATTAGAGGTTCTGTTTTTCTGTTGTCTTTACCTAGGTATTTTGAAAGACCAAAAAAAATTTTTTTATTATTTTTTTTTACCTGTAATCCACTAATAGGATTTTAGGATTATTTTCTCTTGGTATCTGTGTTTATTTTTTCTTCTCCATTTACTTCTGTTGTATCAGGTTGTTTGGAACCTTCTGCAGTAGCCTCATGAGCTACTGACTGGGTGTAGTTTCCTTGTTGTAACTCAAGCTATTTGTCATGTTTAATGTGGTGAATATGTTAAACTCGTACAAAATATTTATGTACTATAAAATATGCCACCTTGCTACCTATCCATTCGGGTTTACTTTTATCAGCACTTCATATTTCTGGGAGCCCTTGAGGAAGAAATTACACAGGGCAGGGTGAACTATTGAGAAATGCACAGTCAATTGATATTTCGTTTAATTGATTTACGCGCAATGAATTATTATTTTATTTGGATGAGTGTTCTGCACTATTGTGTTCATGTTCATTTCTTGCATGATGGTGTCTCAAGACCAGTGAATACAGTCTGTTAGAAGAGCGTCCTGTTGGGGTGTTACTAGGTTTAACAGAATGATACATTAATAGTTATGCTTGCGATGCAATTAAGTAACCACAGACACACATTAGTGGTTACAGTATTACACTATCTTACAATCTTTTTCTTCCTTATAGGTGTGCTGCAACTCCATTGTTTCTATAAACTGTCTACATTTTCAGTAACCTAACATGAATGTTTTCTCCTTACAAAACAATGGTGAATTTTGTTTGGGCTCTCACATGTGTTTATACAATAGAGGCAATAGAGATACAGGTTTGTCATGTAGATATTTTGGTACTTGCTCTCATCTCTCAGGGTCATGTTCTGCATGAGAATAGTCATAATCATGTCCATTTACCAGAGTTTCCTTACGATGCTACAATACAGAAGGTGTTTGACCTTTTACCTGATTTCTAAATCTGAATGTATCTGATTTAGATTGGTTAATGCTACCATGGTGATTGATCAGTAATGTGGAAAAATGAATCCATACATGCTGTTGTGATGGATGGCCTGATTTGTTTGGCGCTCGCAGCACCATTTTTGTGACTGTTTTCCATGTACCTAGGTATCTCTGTATTACAGGCATCTGTGTATTGTGTACCTGTATTATACAGAGTTCAGTGTGTGTCTTTATATTCAGCTGTTGGTCAACAAAGGACAGCAGCTCTCTATTCAGGAATAAAGTATAGGTAGGTGTGATATGGATGTTTTGTGCTAATCAAGTTAAATGCTGCCCTGTGAGTTACCACCTGCTGTGGGAACCAGCAAGTCTATTTATAATAATAATTTACTACAGCAAAGGGTTGTGTTGATGTAACCAGAGATTGCGCTAAAGGGACAGTGGGTCCAATCAAGATAATCTTTTGTTGTCATGGCTGTAAAGGATCCTGCTATCCGTGCAGCGCTGATCCTTGTAGCGTCTGATCCTTGTAGCTCCCAATTCCCCAAACATGAGTCGAGACTTCATGAAGGGGTAAAACGAATGTGTTTATTGATGGCCCAAATCAGCCCTTTTATGATGGTCTCCCAGCAAGGGAACTCCCACATGGGACCTTGTGGAAGACTGTAACAAAATATGCAGAACCAATCAGTATACAGTACAATTCTTATACACACCCACAGGAAGAGTGTAACCCCTCCTCTGTATCCTGGAGATAATTAACTTACCCCTCCTCTCTATCCTGGAGATAATTAACTTAAGTGGTTCCAGAGAACCTAATTATCTCCGGGCAGAGAGAAACGTGTGCTTTTTACCTTTCAACAAGACTGTATTAAAATCAATAACTCATGTTTCGCTGAAAGAAGTCCCCATGTTCCACACACCCCAGATAGCTTGGATCTGAGCGCATATTATAGGCGAATAGCGCTCAGATCCCACGAACACAGTTCTCAATAACGTCGAGTAAAGTTTAAGTTCACCAGCTGTAATGGAAGTTAAACTGCACGAACCCACATACGAGTGTAACAGGGGAAATGTACAATCCAAGCAAGTAAGGCGAATGGTGTGATCCAGAGACAGAGGGCTCTGTCCCAAGTGCCTTAAGACCCCATGACTTAATGGGCCAGCATCCCAGGGTAAAAGGCTAGCAATCTGGCTCCTCCAAGAGATAGGGGGGCAGGGCAGTTTGTCACATGCAGACCCAGTGACAAAAGCCATTTTGTCACAATGGTGTATTGGCACAGGGGGTGATAACTAGTGTAAGGAATCACTTTTGTGCTTTGTAGTCCTTTCCCTGTGATCTGTTCTATATTGCCATTGGTGGATGTTTTGTGTAATGTTTATTTTACTGTATGCTGTGATCTTTGTAAGCTGGATCTGGATACAATAAATGCAGTCAGAGTGAGTCTGAGTTCTAGGAGTTGCCAAGAGTTTGTCTCCTCCTTAAGGTCTCACAATATATGGCTATTCATTGTCCTCTATAGAGTAATTACTAATAAGATTATTGCCAGAAGACTGGATGGATAGAATATCATATAGTAACCAGATATCAGCTCAGTATATCCTGCGTACGCTACCAAAAAGGAGTCCTAGCATTTAGTGGAGCAGTTTAGTGCTGCGAGTTATGTAAAAGAATACCCACTGACGATATATTAAGGCCATATCGTCACAGCTGTAATTTTGGTTTCTGATCAATCACCATGGAAGCATTATATTCTCACTTGTTTTTTGGGATTAGTGAGCTAGCTACTGTTAGGGAAGGTCATATTTGTCGACATTAACAACAGAGTTGTATTTCCTGTCCTTTTGTCCATGAGTGAGTTTAGCTATCCATGGTGATTGACCATGGAAATAATATGGCTCTACGTATGGAAACTATTTTCTAGATCCTGTGTATTGTGTCAAATTAAATGTTCCTACTTATAAGCATACCCCCTTCTACTTGTATATCAATAAATAAAGAAATATCAAATTAGGAAACTACTCACATTAAATTATTCTATCTGCAATGTATTTGCTGATGTACAGTAAAAGAAATATAGTTTTACCAATTTTAAAATTTTTTAGTCTTTGAAATATATTTGCTTCACACTCAATAAAACAAACAATAAACAATATAATGGGCAAATGTTAGCACTTGGTCATTAAAACTGTTACATTACAAGTATGATGACAATGGAATGGTTTAAAACATTAACTTTAATATATCTCTCTCTAGTTTAGGGGATTATTTTCCTATGTGGCATAAATGACATTGTATGTCCATTAAGCAAAACAGCTTGGATGTAATTTAGAAAATGTATATTTTTTTCCCATAGACAAAATGTTAGTTAGAGTTATTTAGCTGAAGCCTGTTGTCATTTTATAGAATTTTGAAAAATCCTAAAGGAACTGATAACAATTCCGGAGATTTTTACCAAGACACAATGTTTGAATACATTTTTTTGAAACACTTTTATAAATATCTTCTTTTTTTGTTGTCATTTTTTATTGATTTTTCACATAGAAAGAACAGCATCACAGGTTTGCATACTTAAATACAATTGAAAGGTGTAGACACCATATGTGTAATGATACAATAACATGAGCAGTAGCGTTCGATTTTCACATGCTTGACCATTCTGAGAAATACAATCATTTCCTATGCATAACCAGAGCATGCATCCTGTAATGAGGAACAAGAAAAAACAGAAAACGTATGGGAAGAGGATACAAAAAAGAAATTGGGAGGGGTAGGGGAAGAGCTAATCTTAACCACAATCTTCTGTGTGTCCATCCACTAGAGTCCGTCTATGGTAATTTGGTCATTTGTGTGGGAGGTGTGTCTGTGTCTGTTGCCCATGCTTCTATGAGTTTGGGTCATGACAAACCTCCATCATCTGTACCCTGTCTCCCACAGTTGAGGTCCACATGTTGCGGCGTGATCTTGCCAATGGCCTTATTGTCTCACCTATGTGGGCCTCATAATATTCTACCCAACGGCCCCATGCACTTTCAAAAGGTTTGGTTTGCACAAGAAAAGCTGAGCGACATCTGCTCATAGACATAGTAGAGCTGTATTTTTTGTAGGAGTTGAGGGGTTGAGAGGCATGTTGTTGTTTTCCAATTGACCGCTATCAAATTCCGAGAAGCTAGTATGATACATGCAGTCATCTGTTTTATTTTTTTGTATGTAAACCGGGTGGGAAGATAAGGAGCAAGCAGGTAGCCATGGTCACCCGCTCGTCCATGATGTCCAGGTTCTTGATCAGGTCCCCTACTGTATCCCATAGGGGCTTGATAACTGGGAATTCCCACCATATATGGGTCATCATGCCATTCATTTTTTCGCAGTGCCAACATGTGTCTGGCACTGTGGGAAAGATCCTGTAAAGTCTGCTGGGTGTGTAATACCACCTATAAACTAGCTTTCTGTGTGCTTCCACATGGGAATAGCACTGCATTATTCCCCTTAGAGCATTAATAATGGATAACCAGTCTTGTTCCGTTAGCATCAGTTTGTTTTCTAATACCCATGACTTAGCGAATGGAAGAGGCACCTCCAGCGCGACACCCAGCAGCGACAATCCATTTTCCTGGCACTGGAGGGTCCCTCTCCCTCCCACCCCCAATACCCGGTTACTGAAGGGGTGAAAACCCCTTCAGTCACTTACCTCAGGCAGCGACATGTCCGACGTCGCTGCCTGCTCCTCCCCCGCCGCTCCACCGTCTTCCTCCATCGGCCGGTGGGCGAGACTGATCCCGCCCACCGGCCGAGGAGTCCCAATGCGCATGCGCGGCAATGCCGCACATGCGCATTGGCGCACCCCATAGGAAAGCATTGAAAATGAATTTCAATGCTTCCCTATGGGGAATAGAGTGACGCTGGAGGTCCTCACACAGCGTGAGGACGTCCAGCGATGCTCTAGCTCAGATAATCTGTGCTATGATGCAGGAAGTGACCTCTAGTGGCTGTCTAGTAGACAGCCACTAGGGGAGGACTTAACCCTGCAAGGTAATTATTGCAGTTTATAAAAAACTGCAATAATTACACTTGCAGGGTTAAGGGTAGTGGAAGTTGGCACCCAGACCACTCCAATGAGCAGAAGTGGTCTGGGTGCCTGGAGTGTCCCTTTAAATTTGGCTCTGTAGAGCTCCCATCCTGGAGGTATACCCTAACGTAGGAAGAGTAAGGTATTTTCAGCCATTGTGGCAAACATGAAATATTAAACCGCTGCAGAACTTAGCAGCACATACTAACAACAATGAGGTTTTCCCCAACACAAATGCTCAATCATCACCCAATAGGTGTCCTGACTTATTGGTAGGTATGGGTCACCACTACGGCTAGAGTCACTTAGCTGTGGGTATAATGTGCGAGTCGGAATTCAGCTTCGTCGGGGACAGATGTGTTGATTGCTTCTTCTAATGATCTGCTGGCGGGTCCATTGGAATCTTCCGCTCTTGGAGCAGCTTGCAGCCTTCCTCAACGGTAAGGATATTTCGGGTTGTTTGGTTGTGACAGATGATCAATCGTGCAGGGAAGCCCCGTTTGTATGGCAGGTCCGCTGATCACAGTGCTTTGGTGACCGGTGTTAAGGCCTTCCACTTGAGCAATGTGGATGCTGACAGGTCAGTAACTAATTTAACATCTTTGAATTTTCCCGGTAGTGCAGGTGAGAGCCGGGATGCTTGCATGACTCTATCCTTGGAATTTAGTGATCACATCACAAGGAAGCGATGTTGGCAGGTTCTTTGGCTTAGGTAAGCGGTGGATTTGATCCAGAGGCAACTCTTGCTGAATGAGCTATAGAACTAAGATGACAAACAGTTATTTTGCATAAAATTCCAATGCCTGAGGGAGAATGTCTTCGGGAAACCCCATTAGCCTCACGTTGCTGTGCCTATCCCTATCTTCATATTCTGCCACTTTGTCACTTACGCAATCAAATTTGGCGTGCAGCTCGGTATAAGCATAAACCACTGAACTATGAGCTTCAATCAACTGCTCCGCCTTTTGCTCCTAATGTGCTGTGCATTCACCCATTGCTTGTATGTCCATGCGGACATCTTTGGCAAGTTTAGTGAAGTCAACTTGAAGGGAGGTTTGTAGTTCCTGCAGCATTTTGTGGACAGATGGATCTGTCGCTGGAGCTGAGGCAGGTAGAGAAATACACGTGCTGTCGCTTCTGTTGGAGTAAGAGGTTGGTGATCGAGGGCTTTCGGCATAATCTTGGGCATGAGGTGAGGATAAGGCTGATACCTGTAGCATGGCTTTTTGCCTTGATTTTTTCGAGGATTTTGAAATGGTGGTCCTCTACGTTGTCCTGCAATTCCCGCTATTTTAATCGCTGTTAGCTCTCTACACATTGAGCTGACAACTCACGGGTCCATCTTGGTGAGCAGCCAAGCCACACCCCCTAATAAATATCTTTTAAAGCTTTGCATTCATATATTCCAAGAGAGGTTCCATAAATCATTTTCTGATTTGTTGGTTTTCTATTTGCTTTTAACCAGGCCTGTTCTAGAATACTATACATTTGTTGATGAAGAAACCTAGCCAACAGAATCACGACTTAACTGTTTGTGAAGATATATTACATGATTTAATCAGTAATTTTTTTGCTAAGCAAAATCTGTACCCTGTGGACTCATCCTTTGTAATATTTTGCTCATTGAGAAAGCAGACACCACACATCTGCCTGCATTTTGGGAGAATATTTTTGGCACATGCTGTGTAAAATTTCACAGCATTTAATTTATGCAGCTGGGACTTCAAAAGGTTTGTCTTCAAATTAAAGTACAAATAAAGACTCCAGCATTTAAAAAAAAAAAAAAAAAATAGAAATATACATACATTCGTATATAAAAAAAATAGAAAAAAAACATATTTAGAAGAAAAAAAATCTCCAGGGGAACAAAGGTGGCAATTCTGCACGCACATATTAAATATACACCAGGTTATGTTTAAAGAAGTCCCTATATTAATCATAATTCAGTTCACCTTTCACAAAATAAATAACATCTTTAAAATGATCAGATTCAGTTTCTAGCTGCATTTTTCTTATCAAACAAGCACATGCGTCTGGAGAAATCAATACAATAGCCAGGCTAGCAGATTGGATACCTGAGTGTGCACTGTATTTGTTATTACCAGTATTGTAATTGTAAGAGATGACAAAGCAGCAAGATTATTAGCACCGTGATTTTACAAGACAATGACCATCGCACAATGCCGAACGTCTCTCCATGCAACACGTCCTTATGTATCACAATCTGAGAGAAAAAAAAATGGGGAGAATTAAACCATGTTAAAGTATAACATGATGATATGTATAGGCTATGCTTAAGCCTCTTTGCTATAATGCATTTCCTTTTTCCTGGGTGAATATTACATTTAATTCTTCATTAATGAAGCAAGGATGTAGTTGTATTTTCTATTGGCTAGAAAATAATCTGTAAGTCCATGAGCAAGTCTAATTTTAAACAAAGCATAAAGGATGCACAAGGCAGTGAAATCTTCTATAATCTTAAGCTATAAAATGTGAATTTCATATATTCTTCTCCTTATTATAGCTTTTTAACAAATTTAAGTTCCAGCTTATTACAATACAGGTATGATGTCTTTTTTTTTTTTAACAATTTGATACATTTACATTTATTTTATTGTATATTTAAAATTGTAGAGAAAACAATGTATTATTATTTAAAATAAAATGATACTAAATGCAGTTGACTGGGTGCAGAGCTCCTTGCATTTTTGGCATGCAATCTAAAACATCACTGCATCACGTCCTGAGGAAGCTTCGGCGAAATGCGTAGATGACGCAGTGACGCACGCCACGCACGCTTGTCACGTAGTGACGTAGAGACGCAAAAGGGGCGGAGCACCCGGGAAGCTCGGAAACCCTTACTGACGCCGGCTGCCAGCTAACATCATACCTGGGCTCAGACAATTTCAAAGCGTGTGTGAGTAGCAGCTGGGACTGCATAAAACTCACTTACTTTTATCTTGTAAGAGGCTTACAGTTCATTTATTCATTGTTTATTTTGTTTATTTCTATTTTGTATAATATGTTTTAAGTATTCTATTTGAGATTGAATTATATCAATCCTCTTCAGTGCTAGGAGTGTTTTATCTCTAGTTAATACAATTGTGTAATTATTTGAAACTGTGCTTCACTATTATATGCACTTTATTTATTTTTTCCATATATTCATCTGAGCTGAAACCATTTAAAGGATCATATGGGAATGTAGATCTGACTTTGCGCTCCACCTTCATAAGTATTACTGTTTAGTAGATATGGCAATGTTTTGAACACAGGGATAAACACACCTCTAGTGTCATATGGAAAAAAGGAAAGGCTGACAGAGAGGGATTACAGAACAGGTCCTCCCAACCGTCAGTCTCAATACCCCTGAATAGAATAGTCCATAGTATTGGCTAGGAGTTGCCAGTAGGGGACATATATGCAAAATATGAAAAATAATAAATATTTATTAGTCCCTTGTAGGGAAAAAAAACACTCAATAAAATATAAAGTGAAGGAAAATAAATCAAATTAAATTCATTTAAAAGTGTATATACAGTGTACAAAAAAAGTGTATATACAGTGAGCGGAATAGGGATCCTCTATCGAGAGGTAACCTCACAGCGAACCTTGTTATCAAAATACAATTGTATAGATTGCAACACTGTTTCGAACGCTATAAGTAGCTATAAATCTGTATCTAGGGAAAGACAGTGGTGTCACCCTAATAAGGATTGCAAAATAGCAAAGTCGCTAGAGAGGAATAACAACATAAAACCCCCCTTGGCAAGGTGTGCAGAGCAATAGGGTGTTGTACTCAGAGAGATTTGTGTGATTTAGACCAGTGTCCTGAAAACTGGCCCCTAAATAATAGAGCTGTTTAACATGCGTCCCTCCTAAGTAGAAAAAGCGAACCGTGGACCCCTAATATGGGTAGCCCACTAGCTGTAAATGGAGGGTAGAGCTTGGCATCCCATGAAGTGATGCTGTAGTGATGAAAGCCTGTAAAGAAAAAATCATCATAGGCTCCCAGTATCCTTTCCCCAAAAGTACGTTACTAGGGAACGCACAGGACAGAGACAGAAATCCAAAGTCTAAGTCTAAAGGGCAAAATGGTGGGTAAACAACCCCACAAGGAGCCAAGCAAAACCTTAAGAGGATTGGTATATAAACCAGTTAAGCTAATAGGGGAGCTTCCTGCCTACATTAAATAAGATAAGGACTATAGTAGATTGTCTAAGTGCTATAATAGCAAAAACTGGCTGAGCCTTAAAGTCTATATTTCAGCGGCATAAGTTCCCCTATAGCTACTGCACACGTAGTTCAAATAGAAACTCGGACCCCAAAGGTCCCTAGACTAACTAATGCTAGCTAAACAGCGATTCCTATCATTATTTTAGAAAAGTTTCTAAGTACTTGGTGTTAAATAGATAGATCCCTAAAAAGAATCTCGGACCGAGTGGTCCCGGCGTTTGCTCAACGCGCGTTTCGGCGCTTAATCTTGCGCCTTTGTCAAGAGCTCTTGACAAAGGCGCAAGATTAAGCGCCGAAACGCGCGTTGAGCAAACGCCGGGACCACTCGGTCCGAGATTCTTTTTAGGGATCTATCTATTTAACACCAAGTACTTAGAAACTTTTCTAAAATAATGATAGGAATCGCTGTTTAGCTAGCATTAGTTAGTCTAGGGACCTTTGGGGTCCGAGTTTCTATTTGAACTACGTGTGCAGTAGCTATAGGGGAACTTATGCCGCTGAAATATAGACTTTAAGGCTCAGCCAGTTTTTGCTATTATAGCACTTAGACAATCTACTATAGTCCTTATCTTATTTAATGTAGGCAGGAAGCTCCCCTATTAGCTTAACTGGTTTATATACCAATCCTCTTAAGGTTTTGCTTGGCTCCTTGTGGGGTTGTTTACCCACCATTTTGCCCTTTAGACTTAGACTTTGGATTTCTGTCTCTGTCCTGTGCGTTCCCTAGTAACGTACTTTTGGGGAAAGGATACTGGGAGCCTATGATGATTTTTTCTTTACAGGCTTTCATCACTACAGCATCACTTCATGGGATGCCAAGCTCTACCCTCCATTTACAGCTAGTGGGCTACCCATATTAGGGGTCCACGGTTCGCTTTTTCTACTTAGGAGGGACGCATGTTAAACAGCTCTATTATTTAGGGGCCAGTTTTCAGGACACTGGTCTAAATCACACAAATCTCTCTGAGTACAACACCCTATTGCTCTGCACACCTTGCCAAGGGGGGTTTTATGTTGTTATTCCTCTCTAGCGACTTTGCTATTTTGCAATCCTTATTAGGGTGACACCACTGTCTTTCCCTAGATACAGATTTATAGCTACTTATAGCGTTCGAAACAGTGTTGCAATCTATACAATTGTATTTTGATAACAAGGTTCGCTGTGAGGTTACCTCTCGATAGAGGATCCCTATTCCGCTCACTGTATATACACTTTTTTTGTACACTGTATATACACTTTTAAATGAATTTAATTTGATTTATTTTCCTTCACTTTATATTTTATTGAGTGTTTTTTTTCCCTACAAGGGACTAATAAATATTTATTATTTTTCATATTTTGCATATATGTCCCCTACTGGCAACTCCTAGCCAATACTATGGACTATTCTATTCAGGGGTATTGAGACTGACGGTTGGGAGGACCTGTTCTGTAATCCCTCTCTGTCAGCCTTTCCTTTTTTCCATATTTAAATCCCACGGGTTATGCCCATATACCCTGCAACCCCTACCAACCCCAATGTAGGATTGTATCTATTTATTTATTTATTCTCTTCCATTGGTGGCTGTGTCTTTTCTCTATTCACCTCTAGTGTCAATCTTCCCGACAGCACTAGAGGCAATCTGCAATCATTAATGAGTGTGACTCAGATATGGAAAGTTGGACTTATTTGATTTGGATGCACAAAAGGTGCTCACCATGTGTGTACTTCTCATTCCAATACTTCTCTATTAGAAGCAATGGTTTTGAAAACAATGAAGTGATGCCTGTCAAATGACGTCACAGGAGGAGATGCATGCAGCAGCACCTATATAGTTTCTGCTTTGGAAAAAGGGTAATTTAAAACATTTTACATTTTTAAAATTGTATTTAGGTTGTGGGGGGGCTCTCACATAGCATTAATAATACATGTTTTTATGTGTGTGTGTATATATATATATGTATATATAGTAGCATAGTGTTCCTGTATTGATTTTCACTATGTTTTGTTTATTATTTCCACTGAAATCAAATCTCTAGTACTTTGCTTTTTTTGTATGTTTCTGCCTACAAAATGCATATAGGAAACTCCCAGAGTCTTCACCATATTTCACATCTCTGGCACAGCCTATTCTACTTGATACATGCCATATCCCATAATGTTATTCAATTTGTCTCCTAAAGCCATATTCCCAAAGCCAAATTTCCTTAATTATCAATATACATATCCACTTCCATTGCTTATCCCTAGTCATTTTCCTCATCAACCTAGATTTTTTTTGGCTAAACTCCTAGCTCCAAAGTCATGTTCTCCAGCCCTTTTACTTTATCCCTTATAGTCATACATTTTCATAGTAACAATTTTGTTATCTATGTGTAGTCTTATTTTTCTTTTCCAGAATTGTATTTCTTCAAAGGCATATTTTACCAAATTATTTATATCTCCTTTTTGCAATAATCAAAGTGTCCATATACCAATATTGTCATATGCTGCATTATTGGGTCTCCACCACAGCCATCTCCACCTCACCATGTCAATATTCTATATCTTCATTGTCTAATCGACATATTATAGCTGCCTATATTGCCACAACTTCCAAATGAGATGGGCATATAGAGGAAGAGAATGTGATTTTTGAGAGGTATCAAAAATCACATTCTCTTCCTCTATATGCCCACCATTTATAAATCAACATATATTTCATATCCAAAGCCTTTCATCTAGCCATCAGTCATAACACCTTCATCGTCACTTATAATACGGATAACCAGACTGGACCATTAAGGGGTATGCCTCTGGAGCTAATACCAATAACCCCACTAGGAGTATCTGCAATGAAGGATGGGTTGTTAATGGAAGATCACCCCAAATTATTTATTTATTATTTATTTATAACATATTTTACCAGGAGAGATACATTGAAATTTCTCTCGTTTTCAAGTATGTCCTGGGTCCACAAATCATTGCATTGTTACATTAGGGTACAATAAAATACAAAAACAATATTAATACACAATAAATACAAAGTTTAACATAGAACAGGTAGGAAATATATAATCAACCATGACAGGTGCATTCTGTTTTGAGGTATGTAGAGAGGGATCTCTGAAAGGACTTTAGGCTTAGGGAAGATTTTAAATTGTGTGGGAGGTCGTTCCACAATTGCGGTGCTCTGTAGGAGAAGGAGGATCGGGCTGCTTTCTTTTTGTATTGAGGTAGACTAAGTAAAGTGTCGGTACTGGATCAATGACAAGGTCCAATTCCATGCTTTGATCTACATAAAAACTAGAGTTTTATACAGAAGTGGACATAGAATATTTTACCAACAAACGAGGCTGCAATATTGTCACATTTGATTGTAAAATAGTTACCATTATTGTAAGTAGTATTTACATGGTGGATCAAAATTCTGAACAGGATTTGACAGGTAGATAACAAATTGTTTAGTAGTTACAATTTAGTTTCTGTAGGTACATATTATAACTGAGTCTTGGGAGATTTATCATGGGTAATTCCATGAAGAATACATTTGTAAAAAATTGTGTAAGTCCATTATTCTCATTCAAATAGCTAACCGCTGCCACTTAGGGTTTGAACAGGATGGGGATACTCTGCATACAGCCAGAGACACAATGGTTCTCCTTAGACAACTTTTCAGCAAGCAAATCATTTCAAGAAATTCCCAGATTAACTGGCTGCCCTGTTCGCCCGACCTTTCAATTTCTGGTTACTTCCTGTAGGCATATCTGAAGTAGCATGTGTACATGACCAAACTGTATACATATGAGCAGTTTAAGGAGAATATCCACGCATACATTTGAGTGCTAGCATCTCAAACATTAACTAATATTATGAACAATGCATTTGGAAGCATCCAAATGTATGAAGCAGAAAATTGACTTCTTTTAAAAGATTTAATATTCTGTACATAGTCAAAAACATCTTCATACATTAAGCATTCGTTATATGTAATATAATTTATATTGGTTCATTAATAAAAAAAAAGTTATTGACTCCTCAAACCCTACTCTGAATTTTAGCCCACCCTCTACATACAATTGTTTTCCTTTTCTAAACAGCTCAGCTTGTGCTTTGTAGAGCAAGCAAGTTTACACGAGACAAGAGTAGAGATTTTTTATCCTAACTTAAGTTTCAAATCTGAATTCAACTATAAGAATAAAAAAGTGAACATAAATATTTCCAAATATATTTCATCATGTTTGGTTTGTTTTTCTTTCAATCAGAAATAAAATTATTTTAGAAAAAAATTTATTATACATATGCACTCAGTAACCCTTTTTTATGTACACCAGAACACCTGCTCATTAATAATAATATCTAATATGCTAATCATGGGCAGCAACCATAAAACACATGCAGACATGGTCGACAGGTTCAAACCAAAAGCCAAATGTCAAAGAATCGGGTATGATTGTTGACATCGGACATTGGAGGCTTGAATATCTCATAAACCACTGATATCTAGGGATTTTCATGCACAACAGTCTCTAGAGTTCACAGAATGATGAACAAAAAAAATCCAGAGAATAGAAGTTATGTGGACAAATGCACCTTCTTAATAAGAAGTCAGATGCAAACGATTGAAGCTGATGGAAGTCTATAGTAAATGACATTACACTACGACAGTGCTATTAAGAGCATATCTGAATGCACAGTACATCAAAACCTGATGTGGCTACAGCAATAGAATACCATGAAGGTGAAGAACAGTCTAACACTGTATTCAGCAATCCTTTATTATTTCTATCCCTGACAGTAACATTTCACCTCTATCCAAGTCTACGTCAAGTCATGTGAAAATAGTGATTTTACATCATTCAAATAGTGAAAAGCCTATCATGTGAAGAACAGACATGGAATTCCTGATTGTATAAGTGTCAACACATAAAATTTTAATTTTAAAATTATATTGGCTAAGTATCTGTCATGGTATTGGGTAGCAACTCAACACACATAATTTGAACAAACCCCTAATCTATATTGTATGAAAAGGATAGTGAGTGCAGGTCTGTAGAGGGGGCATGAACAAAAAAAACAAAAGAATACTCAGGGCAAGTCAAGGTCAATGGATTCTAAAAGGTGGACACATATGAAGATGCACACTTACAAATATGCACACAATGACAAGTATCTACACACGTTTTGGTGTTAACTTTTTCTGCTTCTTTTTTTGCTTCTTACCTGACAAATCAGTTAAATGCATACTTTCCCCTTTATGTATAGTAGGATTACTGAATAGGGGCTCCGGTATTTTTTTCTACAATGTGGATGCGAGCCTTTGGGGACATAGAGGAGACCAAGGTCACCCCTTCTCTTTCCTTTCTTCTCATGAGAACAATTTCCCTGGAGATCAACCACTTGACAGGTGTGGTTCTTTTCCAATTTAGTTGGTACAACTTTCAATATAAATATCTTCTGCCATATTACCACCTTTATTAACTTATATAGTCCTTGTAGCTGCAAATACAGTCACCTGCTGGATGATATAGAAGATAAAATTTACAGTTGTTTGAAAAAATGTTGCTGGTACATGAAGTTTACCTTCCAACTCCAGCAGTCCAGGAATCAAGAGGGTGATAACCTATTATAAACACATCTAATTATGTACTCATGCTGTGTTTGCTTGTTTGCTGGGAGGTGTTCCCTGGTGTTCCCAAAAGTGGGACATCAGGGAACTAAGTGAGGATGGTGGAACAGGACCTGAAATTTGGGACTGTCCTACCAGAATTGGGATGGTTGAGAGGCATAAATAAAGATCCAGCGGTATTTTCACTTGTACTATTGCAGCAGAAATTGTGTTTAACAATAATATTCTAAGAGATAATAAGTGTTATCGGTAACAAATTCACCGGATATAGCACATTGATGCTTTTTTTATTTGTAATTTAGTTGTGTTAATAAACCTTTTATCTTTTTTCATCGATCCTGGTTCCCAGTACTACAATTTATACAGCAGGGAGTGCAGTCCCAAATCTGCACAATGCTTAAGAATTGAGTCATTATTGTATGACTCTATACTTGTAAGTACCCACTTGGGATTTTCTATTTCACATTTTAATTATTCTCTACAATACTGAGCAATCGGTTGTGCCACTTTCTTCTCTATAGAACAAGATCCATATCGGGAATAGGGGTGGGTCGCCTATACGGACCCAGAAACGATTCAAACCAGGGCTGGGTCTATAGCTCTCCGTTTGTGAGTGTATATATACTGGAATTAACATATATTATTGTGCTATGGATGATCTACAATATGTTTAATTATTCTTTATAGATACCTATATATGTTTGGCTTATCAGGGAGAATCTTCCTCCAAACAGCACTAAAAAGGTGATTCATTCTATTTATATATAAGCGCTACATTCTTAGCTTATCTTGTACAAATTCATTTGTGTCACTGGTATGCAAAGATATGTAGCTTGTTTGTTATCTAGATCATATTGACAGATATTTTCATATATGCATCTACTTAAAATGTTTTATTATTTTTTTATTGTTTCCAGGAATAGCACATGGAGATTTTACATGCAATTCCCTTCTGACTAGTAAAACACTGATCTGATATCTAAACTATTTATCTTAACTAAAGAGCAGATTCTAATTCTATTTCCAATTCAATAATAATAACTAAAGTGGATGAATAAAATCAACAAACAAAATATACAAAAACAAACACACAGCTCTGTTGCTGCTAGATAATTAGTTTGCAAAGCATTGTAAGTATGGTACGCATTAAATATCTAGGAATTAAACATTAAACGACAAAAATAACTATAAATAAATAAATACATTATCTTCATCACATGTCTGCCACAGGGTACTATGTTAATTCAGTGCAAATTATATTCCCATATCATTACCATTAAAAAAAAAAAAAAGAAAAAAAGAAAAAAAAGAAAAATGTAAAAATCTAATTCAAACTGCTTTCACTAACCTACAGAGCCCTCACGAACTCCATTCCTCACTACTTTTCCTCTTTACTTAACAATACATCCCGTCTCGATCCCTTTGCTTTGCAAGTGACCATCTCCTAACAGCAGCTTGTTCATGCACTGCCAACTTTGATCTACAGGAATTTTCAAAGGCCACCCCATTCCTTTGGAGTTTTTTTACTATGTGCATCATTCTCTGACATTGCTCCCAGTCTTTTAAGAAGTCACTGAAAACATAATTTTTTAGAAAGCTTACCAGCTTCCATGCTGCTTCTGTTATCACAATTGCCCCCCCCCCACCCTCTCCAGTTCCTTCAAGTCCAAAGCCCAGCTCACGCTTTTTCCTAACCCTGTTTCCTTGTTCCATTGTCATCCTGTTATTCATCTTATGTTTGTTTGTTTTTTACTCCTACCTCATAGACTCATAGCTCTTGTGAGCAGGGCATTCTCAACCTCTTGTATTTGTTAATACTTTCAATATCAATATTGTGTTGCCAATTATCTCCATTCTATATTTGTAAAGGTCTGTGTGCTATGTTTCTGCTATAAATACTACTACTAATAATAATAATAATATATGTTGCTCTACAATAAATACATTAATGTGATTCAGTTATTTTGAACATAGCATGATCACATTTTACTAGACTTTAATTTTGTCTCACTTCTTTTCCTGTAAGGCAGGAAAATGTATAAATCAACATATAGAATGATTAACAAATATTAAAAATATCTAGCATCTGACAGGCAGTGTAGCCTAAGGCATTATGACCTTGATTTAATACTTTTGAATAAGCTTTTCAAATAATTTTTCAACTGAACGCAATCTATTAGACAAATATTTCCAAATGATCTATCTACAAAATAATTTGAATTTTATTTTCTAACAGATTGTGATCATTTGAAAAGCTTGAACAAAAATATGAAATCGAGGTATGTTTGAGTACTTTCTCATCAATCCGTGTATTCTACCTTAACCCCTTAAAGGCCAAACTTCTGGAATAAAAGGGAATCATTACATGTTACACACGTCATGTGTCCTTAAGGGGTTAAATACAATGTATCACGGTACAAATTACTGATGATACTGGATGGAACACTCCACACTATCAAACTTTTCAGTTAGTCAAAATAAAGTTAATAAAAAAGCCTAAATAAAAAAGGAAATATAGTCAAATAATAAAGAGTTAATCATTAATCAGGGTTTAACCCCTTAAGGACCAAACTTCTGGAATAAAATGGAATCATGACATGTCACACATGTCATGTGTCCTTAAGGGGTTAATCACTATTTTGAAGCCTAGAAAAGTTGAGCTGTAAACTTTTTTTAAAGTCAACTATACTTCCTGTTCCACTTCTTTGAGCCATGTTGAATTCACACGAGTGCATAACCCATAAAGAGTGTTTATTTCCAAATCACAGTGAATTCCAAATGAATTTCAATTTTAAATCCAAAATAGTTAAAAAGTTCAAACTTCCGTGAATAAGCTTGTCAGTCTACTAACACATTGCACGGCACTAAGTATCCAACTACAATGGTGATACTGCTTACACTAGATCCTCTTCGCATGTGTTGAAGACAGGGATATTCTCTCAATGGCTTTTTTCCACAGTACACTGTGCTAATATTTTATACACGTATTAATATCTTGATTTAGCCAATCACCCAAACAGGATATACAGTTGTGCTCAAAAGTTTGCAGACCCAGGCAGATATTGTGACTGTTTGGCATTTATCCTGTACATAAATGTCTTTTATTGAAGGACAGTGATCATATGAAGCCATTTACGATCATAGTTGTTAGGATCCTTTTTAAATCATAATGATAACCGAAATCACCCAAATGGCCCTGATCAAAAGTTTACATACCCTTGAATGTTTGGCCTTGTTACAGACATACAAGGTGACACACACAGGTTAAAATTGCAATTAAAGGTTCATTTCCCACACCTGTGGCTTTTTAAATTGCAATTAGTGTCTGTTTATAATTAGTCAATGAGTTTGTTAGTTCTCACGTGGATGCACTGAGCAGTATATTACTGTTTATTGTTGATTTGTCTGTCTGACCATATTCAGTTTATTCCATAGTTTTTGTTAAATTTTTTACAACCTCTACACACTACAGCCACTAATTATTTGTACTTTGATACTCTGGAGATATTGACCTACTGAACTATTAGATGACTCAAATTTGAGAATATTTATAACAGCTATTAAAATGAAGTGGCCTTTGAGACTACTTTACCCAAAAGGTGTATTATCACTCTGTTTATTCACAATGTCACATTTGTTTGGGTTTTGGTTTTTCACATAGAACCTACTGTTCTAGTTAGGCTCTTTATATTTTAATATCCTAATATTCGGCTTTAATAAAGGTTAATACCACTTATACAAATTTTTACTTTTAACAGAACTTCTTTTGGTGAAGTGGGAGTCCGCAAACTTTAAGTGGGTGGTCTTCCCATCCCGCTTTATTTTTAGTCTATACCAAAGACTTATACCATATTTATGCATACTTAATTTGTTCAAAGGTTCTCGTTTATGGACGAGGGACTCCCCACATATTTGTGAGTAGTTATCCTGACTCCATTTAGTAGTTTCTGTTCATAGTATGTACTGATCAACACAGCCAATGGGAGAAGATGAAAAGGTCTAGTTAGCAGCAGAGCTGGAAGCAGAGAGACACTCAACTTATTATTTTATTATTCTTTTTGGCATTTAAATAGTGCAAACCTATCATGCAGTGCACAGCAATATTATAAAAGGGGGAAATTTAACAATAAATGAAACTGTGACAAAACGTCTGTACCCAGAGTGGTACGTTCGTCCGAAGTTCTCCCGATTCCCGCAAGGCTCTAGTGAATATAGCGCTCTATCTCCCGTATACTTAAACATCACCTGAGACTTGATGAAGGGTATAAAAGTAACTAGTTTTATCAGGCCAGGTCGCCTGGTTATATAGATGACCCCCAGCATGGGGTGCCTTTTCACATAGCAGTAAACCCGCGCAGGCATCTCTGTGTCTGGGAGATAAGTGAGTTTGCCTTTGCTTAAACTAATTATCTCCCAGGTACTCGAGGTACAACATATAAAAAAAAGACCAAAAACGAAATCTCTTGGGATCCGGTTAGTGTTTCCACTTTCCGGGTCTCAGATTAGAGTGCAGCGCTTAGTAAATAATATGGATAACTCACCCCAAATTGGTTAGCTTGCGGGGGTATACATGAAATATAAAAGAAAACAAGATACAAAATAATAGTGCAATATTGTATGTATATAGTGACTGATCTTAAGTGTGAGTATAATGTTACTCACATTCTTTAGAGCCTTTTTAGTTTTTAGGCTCTAAACTTCCAGGCCTCCGTGTCTTTAAGGTAGACAGCTTAACCCCTCTTTTTCCTTCCGTTCTTTTTGTCTTGCCACCATATGGATATAAGAAAAAAGAGAGACCGGATTCTGGGTGTAGTATTTTCAAGGAAAATTTCCTATAGGTAAATTGCAATGAAAGCGAAAATTGCTCACCTTATTTAGAGCCTATTTGTTCTCGGCATCAAATGTTTGTACGCCTGGTGTCAAATTGGGGTGACACTTCCCCCTTTGTACCGGACAAAATGCAGGATGCAGCAGTCAAATATAAATAATTTATTAGCTAAGGTAAAAAAGTATATATATAAAATAATCACAATGCTAGAAAATAAAAAAGTAGTCCATATAGGTATAAGGTGCAGTAGTAGCTCCGTCCTCCTCTGCCAAGACGCGTTTCGCTGTGCAACAGCTTCCTCAGTTGGCCGTGGGTTGCATTCTGCCGGTTCCGGTTTTTATGCGTCCAAAAAAACCGCCTTATCGTCAATTAGCCTATCGGCTTCCTTTCTTTCCGATGTTTCAGTGACGTAACGTCACTTCCGGTTGCGGTACCTTAGTGGACTCCATATCCCATAGTGCTTTGCGCCTCCTTCGTAACTTCCGGTTCAGTCCGTTTCTCAGCGGGGAGAAAAAAAGTCCGTTCCGAAAATCGGAGTTTTCTTGCAAATTCACCTCCAAATAAAAATGTTGTGTCAAACGAAAATGTGTTACTTCATTCATTAAATACAGATGGGCCATATAACCTTAGTACCACTACTAAAGGTGGGCACCATGTTTCTATAGCAAGTACAATATAAGTTACACAGATGGTGAAGTACAGTGTTACTGATGGAAATGCATTTTTTACATAACTTGGTATTTTATGGATCTATAAGCATAATGATAAAGTGCAATATTATTAATGAGAAATGTCTCTTTTGTATAGTCTGATATGGATATATAAACATTATATTAGGATACAGTGTAATTGATGCAAAAGTCTCTTTTGCATAACCTGATGTTACATGGATATATGAACATCGATATTCTATGTATATCGATGTCCTTAATCCCAATAGTCCTGAAAATAGGGATGGTGATATTGCATATAAAGTGCCTTTGCATGTCCCTCAAGGTGTTTAGGGGGTACATATCTATAGTCCTATATTCTTAAAATGCATATAAAAGGCTGTATGATAGAATTAGACTCAAAAATAGAGTTTAAAAGGTTAAAAACATTGATATTTAGATAGCTTTATCTGCACACACTCAAATAGTTTTTGGGGATGTATTTGATTTTTATTGTATAGGGAAAAAAGGTTTATAAAAAATGGCATAATTCGAAGTCTGCATTGAGACCAAATGGAATCAGGGTATTCAAATTAAAGATCCACTTGGTCTCAATTCTTCCTAGTTTTTGGATCTCATCTTCCCCCCGCCAGTTTAAGTTTACCCTTTGTATACCAAAGAATTCCAAACATTTTGGATTACTTCCATGTGTTTCTTTAAAATGTGCCGAAACACTATGCTTATCGAATCCCTTTTTAATATTTCGTATGTGTTCATTTATTCTTACTTGCAGCGGTCGTTTGGTCCTTCCTACATACAAAAAATTGCATGGGCATTTAAGTATATAAATGACCCTTTTCGAGAAGCACGTGATCATGTCCTTTATTTTATACTCTTTTTTGCTCTGTGGGTCCTGAAATTTTGTGACGTGTCTCTTTCCCTCTTTAGTGCTTCTACAGGCCAAACAGTTACCGCACCCAAAAAAACCTTCTTGATGAAAAAAGGTGCTAGATTTATTATCTCTAATATAATTGTGGGTCAACTTCTGTTTTAAATTCGGGGCTCCTCTGTGTATAATTTTTGGCAAGTCTGGTAGTACTGTGTGCAACATGGGGTCTTTTCTTAAAATGGGCCAGTGTTTCTTTAAAATCTGCTGGATCTGTCTACTATTTTGGTTATAGTTACAAATAAAAGGGATATTAAAAGTGTCCTTTTTATCCTTTGGTTTGTATTGCAAAAGAAGAGATCTATCTGTTTTCTCTACGGTCTCCAATACGCCCTGTAGGTGACTCTCCTCATACCCCTTCTCTAGGAATTGGTTTTTGATTCTTCTAGCTTGGCTTTGAAACGTGTTCATATCTGTACAATTCCTCCTCATTCTGAGGAATTGGGATCTCGGAATGTTCCTCAGCCATGGGGAGAAATGGCAGCTATTGAGATAAATGTAATTATTGACATCTACTGACTTGAAATACGATTTAGTTTTGATTTGGTCCTCCTCTATGTAAATGGTGAGATCCAAGAAATGTACACTTTTGTTACTGTATTCTGTAGTCAGGCGGATACCCCAATCGTTGTCGTTTAAAAAGGTTAAAAAAGAGGTGAGGCTTTCCTCACTACCCTTCCAAATAAAAAAGATGTCATCTATGTATCTTTTATAGGTGACCAGGTTCGCTCCCCAGTCGGTATTCGATGTAATAAAGTGGTGTTCCCAGAATGCCATAAACAGGTTGGCATAACTGGGGGCGAACCTGGTCCCCATTGCTGTGCCAACTTTTTGTAAGTAAAAATTATCATTAAACCAAAAATAATTGTTCGATAAAATTAATTCGATTCCTTGTAAAATAAAATTTATTTGTTCTGGGGGATATGCGTTTGTTTCTTTTAAAAAGAAATTAACTGCCTCTATACCTCTCGAATGGGTGATGATTGTGTACAGGGAGCTAACATCCGCAGTTACCAGGAAAAAGGTGGGCTCCCAATTTATTTTTTGTAATACTTGTATGATGTTTAAAGTGTCTTTTAGGTAACTTTCTGTTTTCTGGACAGTGGGTTGCAGACATTTGTCCAGGTACTCCGATAGTCTACTGGATATCGATCCTATGCCCGAGACTATCGGCCTACCTGGAGGATTGATCAGATCCTTATGGATTTTGGGAAGATGATAGAATACAGGTATCCTAGGGACAGAAATGTTTAGATACCTGTATTCATCCTCATTAAGGATGTCTTCCTCTTTTCCTTTATTCAGCAGACTTTTAAATTTCTGCTTGATGTCTCTTGTAGGGTCGCCTTTCAGTCTCAGGTATGTATCAGGGTCTTCCACTAATCGTTTGCCCTCTTGTATGTATCTAGATGTATCCATAACCACTATACCCCCTCCCTTGTCAGCTGGCTTTATTACTATTTCTGTGTTTTTTTGTAAAGTTTTCAGTGCCAGCCATTCCTCTTTCGTGAGGTTCATCTGTTTTTTGTTTATTGGTTTGATGTTATTAATGTCCTTCATGACAGATTGTTCGAATGTAACTATTTCTTTGGATATAAAGTTCTGGGGAAAAAATGTTGATTTCTCTTTGAGGTTAGTATGGATATATTTTGGGGTGACCTCTTGTTCTATATGTCTATCCACTCGCATGAAGCATTTTTTTAAACATAACTTCCTTTTAAACTTATTTAGATCTATAAATAGCTCAAATTTATCTAATGGTTTGGTTGGAACAAACTTTAGCCCTTTATTCAGTATTTTCTGTTGTGCTAATGTGAGTTTTTTGTTAGTCAGATTAAATATCATTGATTTTGTCTGGGGTGAATTTTTTATTCGGTTTAATTTCTTTCCTCCTCTATTTCCCCTCCTCTTAAATTTCGTTGTCGTTTGTGTGGGGACCTGTGTAGTGGGGTAGTGTCGTGGGGGCATTGATTGGTTTTGTATTTGCCTTTCTGTCTGCCCTCCTGAAAAAAATCATCGTCATCGCCCCTTTGGGTATCTGTCAACTTGTTGAATCTATTGTAGGTTAAAGTATAATTGCTGTGGGGTTCTTTTCTATTTCTAGTAATTATGGGTGATCTTTCGTTTCTTTTCCCTCCTCTCTTATTTTCTTCTTCTCTATTTGTTTGTGTTGGCCTGATAGGTCTATATTCGTTTCTTGAGAACCTAGTTGGTGATGGTCTGTTATTTGAGAAATTTCTCTCCCTTTGGGGTGCTTGTCTTTTATTAGAGGGTGTTCTGTCTCTTTTTGTGGAGATGTCCTTCCTAGCTATATCTGCATAGCTTATTGGTTGTGTATTTCTCGCAGTTTGATTCTGTCTAAAATGCACATATTGTGCGTCTGGGCGATTATATTTGGTATCGTATGTTCTTACTTGATGATTGTCGTAATCGTATCTATCTCTTTTGTATTTCTTTCTTTTTATCTCTATAGTTTCAGCTTCAACTTTTTCTATTTGTTTCTGTATATTTTTGGTTATTGTCTCATACTCCTCAGGGGATGTGTGGTTCAATAACTCGTTTTGGGTGTCATTAATATCTTTGTCTAGTGTTTGTAATGTGATTTTCCTTCTTTTGATTATTTTCTCCATAGTTATGAACGAAAATGATTCCAACATTTCTTTTTTTTTTTTTTTTTTTTTAATCTTTTTTACTGTTTTAACATAATTAGCACATTTAACACATTTACATAATACAAAATACAAAATACAAACACAATACAGTGTTATCTGCCGGGTCAGGCATTGAGAGGGGATATATCATTAACTCATAGCTCTAATTCTTTCTGAGCTCAGGTAAATCCTAATATGCTTTATGGCCGATTTTCAGTTTTGTTGAGCCACCCTTGCCATAGGTCTCTCCTTTTGGGGGCATTCAAATATGGGATGCTCAGATCTCTCTCCATCATTGTCTGAAGACGGATTTGGTCCTTAATCGTATCCCAATTGATCGTTTGGTTTGATTTCCAATTCCGTGCTAAGACAATTTTGAATGCAATAAAGCAGTGAATAACAAAGCATCTGATACTATAGACCATCTTTGGCCAGTGCATGTGTAGCAAGACTATCTCAGGTTTCATTTCTAACTCTATTCCGGTTATCTCTTTTATGAATCTTAGCATTCTCTTTATAGAGCTCTGGATTTTTGAACAACTCCACCAGATATGGATAAATGAGCCTACGTCTTTATCGCATCTCCAACATTTAGAAGATACCCCTGGGTACATCTGGGACAGCTTACTGGGGACTAGATACCATCTATAGATGACCTTATAGTAAGATTCTAATAGATTTAAGCATTGGACCTGTCGACGAGTAATATTTATGGCTTTACACCACTCATCCTGATCTAACGGACATTTCAGATCACTCTCCCATTTAGTTTTCTGAGGGAAGCTAACCACTTCATTCAAGTTTCTTATAGCTACTATTGCTTTAGCTAGGACTTTTGGTACATTCTGGTTTGAGAAAATGTTTTTTATCATCATATACGCTTTTCCAAGATCTTTGCTAAGGTGTTTCTGCAGGAAATATTTAAGTCTCAGGTACGTAAATACTTCTCGCTGGGACAGATGGAATTTCTGTACAATAATATCAAAAGGCAATATGTTAGCTGCACCTAATATCTGCGAGACTTTATATATTCCCTGGGTTCGCCAGCTATCTAGAGAGATGTCCCTCATATTGGCTTCTATTGTTCTCAGATTTGCTGTATCCAAAATCGCATGTTTTAGAGACATTTTCATTTTGATTTCCTCCCAGACTGGCACCATTTGAGCCCATATAATATTATTTTTGATATCGATCTCCATTTTACCTAAAGGTTTTGTATTCCATAATATGCCCTCTGAACTTTTTAGACCTAAATCTTCCATTTCCATACAAAACCAACTTTCTTTCCTAGCCGTCACCGTCTGGGACCTGTACATATGTGTAATCACGTTTGCCCAGTATATAACTCTTATATTGGGAAAATTTAATCCACTGTCCTTGGTTTTTAGTGATAGGATTTTCCTGTTTATTCTATTTTTCTTACCTTTATTAATAAAGTTCTCTAGATTATTCTGCAATAATGTCAACCAACTATCTGGAACCCTGAGTGGAATCATTTGAAATAAATAGTTCCACTTAGGGATAATATAGGAGTTGATGACATTAATACGACCCCACCAGGTAATCTGCGCACTTCTCCAATCTTTGAGTAGTAAGTTTGTACTTTTTAGCAAGCTTAAGAAATTTTCTTCCATCATTCTCTCTATATTTTTCGTAATGGTTATTCCTAAGCAGTCAAACTTCTGAGGTGCCCATGTAAATGCGTAGAGATTACTAATTTCCTCTCTTGACTTTTTATCTAATTCAATGCTCATCACGACTGTTTTTTCATTGTTAAGTTTATAATTTGCTAGTTGGCTATACCGTCTAACTTCTCCCATCAGATGTTTCAAAGATCTAACTGGGTCAGTGATTGTCAGAAGGATGTCATCCGCATAAAGACTAATTTTTAGTTCTTTTTCTCCTATTTTGTATCCCTTTATATCTACATTGTTTCTAATATTTTCCGCTAAGGGTTCTATTGAGAGGATGTATAATAGAGGTGAGAGCGGGCACCCTTGTCTGACTCCATTATTAACTGATACCCAATCTGAACATACATTAGGGCCTACTATCCTAGTAGAAGGGTTTTTATATAGGGCCATAATTCCTCTTATCATCCAGCCATCTATTCCATAGGCTTCTAGGGTTAGTTCTAAAAACTTCCAGTTTAGCCTATCGAAGGCTTTTTCTGCGTCGACTGCTAGGGTCATAAGAGGAATATGTTTCTTGTTAGCGTTGTCTATAATACTTATAATTCTTCTTGAATTGGATCCCACCCATCTATCTGGTATGAAACCTATTTGGTCATTATTGATAAGAGTTTCAATAATACCTTTAAGGCGGTCTGCCAGGATGGATGAGAATATTTTTACATCTGAATTGATTAGAGAGATGGGACGGTAGCTAGATACTACAGCTGGATCTTTTCCTTGTTTCAGGATGGGAAGCATGTTTGCTCTTGTCATCTCTTCCGGGAAGCTACCTATTTTCACTGCATCATTAAACGCTAGTGCTAGATGTGAACTCAAAATAGATTTATAAGTATGAAAAAACAAATTAGAAAACCCATCTGGGCCTGGTGTTTTTAGCTTCTGGGTTTTAGATATAGCCCTAATAACCTCGTCCTCTGTAATCTCTTTGTTCAAACTATCCTTCTGAATTTGATCTATTTTTTTTAGCTTTGTACTGGTTAAATATTCCTTAATCTTTATTACAGAGGTTTCTACGGGAAGATTGTATAATGACCCGTAGTAATCTCTAAAACAGTCTCCAATCTCTTTTGGATTTATACAGGTATTTGAGTTATATACAATCTTGGATATGCGCGCCTTAGCCTGTTGTTTCCTCAGCTTATTAGTTAACATCTTGTCTGTTTTATTTCCTCTACAGTAGAATCTAAGTTTTAATTTCTTTATATTATTTGCTATCTTAATATTCAAACATTGTAAAATATTTTTTTGAACTTCTGCTATTCTTCTACCTCTCTCCATAGTAGGCTCATTTTTATTATCAGTTGTAAGCTTATAGAGTTCAATATGCAGGTCTCCTAGTCTTTTTTCTTTACCTTTAGCTTCATGATTTAGCTTTATAAGGTAGCCTCTTACCACTGCTTTGAAACAACACCAAGTGTTGAGGTTTGAGGTATCCAAAGGGTCATTCTCCTCAAAAAAGCATTTTATCAGATTCTCCAGCTTGGACTTGCTATGTTTGTTATATAGCAAATAATTATTTAGTTTCCAAGTTGAGTTACTTCTAGCTGTCAAATTGTCTTTTAGTTCAAATATATACATACTATGGTCCGACCAGACGTTTTCTACAATGTCTATCCTAGTCAAGTTATCTACTAGATTCATATTTCCCCAAATCATGTCAATTCTTGAGTATGTGTAATATACTCTCGATAGATGAGTATAATCTCTTACATCCGGATTTTGGAGGCGCCAGACGTCAAATAAATCATAATTGTTTTTAATGTTGGTCAAAGAACTAGCGTTTTTAATTACTGCTTTATTCAGTGAGCTCCCTTTCAGCAATTTTTTATCTTTTTGTGGATCCAGTATGCAATTAAAGTCGCCCGCCACTATATATATCCCTGTTTTAACCAAATCCGCTTTGTTTAATATTTTCTTTAATTGGGAAACTGGAGCTACATTCGGAAGATATAGATTAATTATGGTGAATTTCACGTCATTTATCTTCGCCACCAAAATCATAAATCTACCTTCCGTGTCTAAATCCTGATAGAGTTTCTCCCACTTAACCCTGTCCGAAATTATCATTGCTACACCTCTTTTCTTTTTATCTTTCATGGATGCATGTAGGATAATTGGAAACTTATTACCTCCCCATGTGGGTTTCTCATTTTGTCTCCAATGTGTCTCCTGGACTAAGCAGATATCAATCTTTTCTTTTATCATTTGGTTGCGTATCATAGATCTTTTATGCATAGTATTTAGGCCCTGAGCATTTATAGACAAAAACTTAACCATATTTACCTTCTCTCTCTTTATTTTCTAGCCTCTTGCCTTTAAGACCCTTCAGATAACACATGTTCATAACAAACAACACTACATTAATCGGGAACCTTTTCTGGTACCACATCTTTACCTATCTCGCCTAGGACTAACCTTAGTCTCTAGCGGATAGCCCCCGTCTCGTGAGTAGATCGCTACTCCGAGATTTATGCTTAATATAAGCATCAGGCGGGACTCTAAGTGAGAGTCGAGGAGGGGCGACTGGGGGAGGGAGAGGGAGAGGGAAAAAAAAAAAAAAAAAAAAATTAAAAAAAAAAAAAAAAAAAATATATATATATCTTTTCTTTCTTTTCTCTTTTCTCTTTCTTTTCTTCTATGATTTAAACTGTTTCCAATTTACACTAACCAATTTTATAGTGGCGTATTAATAATACTAACTTTCAGTTATAACGATCTCTGTAGGCTCTAGGTTTTCTAGTATAAATTATAATGATACATTCTCTACCCATACCCTTATATATGTATTCTGTGATAAGTACTAAAAAAAAAAAAAAAAAAAAAAAGGCACTCGTGTTAACATTCCTCGTTTTAAACTTTTTCTCCATATTACCCTTAACCGATTCAGTAGTGTCGTGTGCTTGTGCAAGCTTTTGGTTGTATCGTTCTCTATAAAACTCTTAGATTACTAATATAATTGTAGAGATTATTTCTCTCCCCTCACCTTTATCTATGTTTCTATACTAAGTAATTGTTCCACACTTTCCTAAAACCCTTTTAGCCCCACAACGGGCATCTCATATCTTAAAATCCTTTACTGGATCATAAGTAGGTATATCTCAAACCTAAATCCAAAAAAAAAAAAAAAAAAAACACTCGTGTTGTCATACCTCAGTTTAAGCTTTTTTTCCTTATTCCCCTTAGCAAATTCAATAGTGACGTATAATTATAAACACTTTCAATTGTACCGTGCTCTGTAAACTTTTCAGTTACAAATATAATTCTAGTAAATTGTTTCTCTATCTCTATGTTTCTATAGTAAGTGATTTATTCCACACATTTCTAAAACAATTTTGTCCCCAAGTGGGCATCTTGTGTCCCTTATAGATATATCTTGACCCATATTCTTCTTACAGGGAAAAAAAAAGAAAAAAAAAAAAAAAAAAAGCATTAGTTGTTTTCCGTGCCTTTTCCCTTTTTAAGTTTGTAAATGGGTTGTAAATAGCTTGTAAATAGGTCGGTCCATACTTCTGCTTCTCTAAAATAGGAAAGCTTTCTTTTCCTCAATAGTCTGGGTGAATAGATCCTCTTTACCAACTAATTTGGGTGGAGTGTAACTTGCATAGTAGAGTCTTTAAGTTTTCTCTCCTCCTTTGAAGTTCCTTTGAACTTCCCTTTTCTCTCGTTCCTTCGCATCCTTCTCATAGAGAGCATTGAGCTCCGGGCTTAACCTTAATAAGCTTAACCCATTTCAAAAAAAAAAAAAAAAAAGAAAAAACCACCGCCTTCTTCTTTTACTCCCATATCTCTCATCTCTCCCAGCTCTCATAAAGTTATTAGAGGGTTAATGATTTTGTCCATGCTTCTAGTTCTTTAGCTGAAGTGAATGGTATCCATTTTTCTTCCCACCACACAATTATTTTGGATGATTGTACCCATTTGTATTTCACGTTTCTTTGCTTCAATGGGTCTAAGGCTTGAAAAAATGTTCTTCTCCATTTTCTTGTTTGCATTGAGAGATCTTGGAATGTAATGATGTCCTTAAATTTCTCCGATAAGTTGTCCTTGTTCCTCAGCAGGTTTAACAATTGTTGTTTGTATGTATAGGAGGAGAAGCAAACTATTACATCTCTTGGATAATGGGCAGGAACTTCATGAGGCTTTCTTAATCTATGTGCTCGTTCTATTATAGGTTGAGGTATTTCCTTCTGTAAGCCAGCTTCTTGAAAGAAAGAGAGTAAAAAATCCTGTAATTGGTCTTGGGTTATAGATTCAGATATGTTTCTGAAACGAACATTGCACCTCCTCGACCGATCTTCAAGGTCTCTAATCTTTAAGTTTATTTGCTGTATTAAAGCTTCTGTTTGAGTGTTCTCCCGTTGCATATTATTTATTTGGTCTTCCATTCTATCAATTTTTTCTAATGCCGAGCTCAATTTGGTATTAATTCTCTCCATCTCCATTTTAATTGTATTTGAGCTGTTAACAATCTGGCTAGCAATCTGTGCCATTTGCTCGTCTAGTTTGTTCACCAGAAAATCTTGAGACACATAATTCGCATAATTCTTATGATCTGTATTGAGCACAACTGTTGTTTGCGTGTTCTGATCATGGAATATCGTTTCGTTCTCTTTGTGCCCCGGTTTTTCTTTATTGGGGGAAAAAAAACCTGACAACCTAGTTGGCTGAGAGTCATCTTTTTTTTCTTTGCTTTTTATTTGTCTCTTAGACGCCATATTGGATTTCTTTCCTGAGTCTGGGGGGAGGAGGTTCACTCAGATTCTTTCAGGCCTCTTTCAAGCCTCTTTCAAGCCGCTTTGACTTTTAGCAGCAGCAGCGAAAACTTCCTTAGGTACAATTTTTATATGCAGAGATTTTGCACAAGATTCTACCAAGATTTTGTTGCAAGGTTTTGTTGCTACTATATCCTGCTATATCCTGCTTGTTACCATGTTTTACCAGAAGTAAACTTTAATAAAAGTAGAGTAAATTATAATACCGACGTAGATAGAAGAAATAGAAAAAAATAGAAAAAAAAAAAAAAAAAATTCCCACTACGGTTATATGTGGGCTTAACTTACTCCACTTATTTAACTTGGACCTCCTATTTGTAGGCAACAATTTTTGTCCCCTTGTCTTTTCGTCCCCTCCAACTGAGTCAGGTCTTATCCCCCAACGTGGTTTAAATATTTTAAGCACAAATTTTAAGCACTTCCCTTATCGATGGAGAGCTATCCGCTCACTGCTCCGTTTTTACTCCGTCTCTGCCGCTTACTCCGCTTACTCCGTCTCTGCCGCTGCCGCTTACTGCTCCGTCTTCCCCATCGAGTCGTGGTCACTTGTAAGCCGCGGTCGCTGCCTTCTCCCTCATCTCCCGCCGGGCGCCTCTCACACGCTCTTCCTAGACCCGCCTCCCGACGTGCTCACGTCCTCCCGTGCACGTCCGCCCACATCGGACGCTTGCATCATGATTCCAACATTTCATGCCATTCTTCCATGAAATCCTCTTCCCCTTTATCAAAAGTGGGATATTTGTTATATCTTAGACCCCTTGGGGTGATTTTCTCCCTTATGTATTTTTCAAGTGTCGCTACCTCCCATATTATGCGAATTTCTTTACTCATTGATCTTGTCAATTTTGTTTGACATTCTTGTAGATCGTAGTTATGGGGTCTATTGTCTAAATGTGGATTCATGGAAGAAGTATCGAACATAGCATCAATATTAGTGCAATAATTCTTTCTTTTTTCAAAAATGGACATCATTATAGCTGCCCTCACACCAAAAGGGAATTAATACAAAGAGAAATGTAAACAACAAAAGGTGTGGAAAATGGCGCTTTAGTAAGGGATTTTGTGATGAACGTAGGTTTCAGCTGCTGTGGACACTCTGTGGGTATTCCCAATATCCACCATAAAACAACACCAAAAACGAAATCTCTTGGGATCCGGTTAGTGTTTCCACTTTCCGGGTCTCAGATTAGAGTGCAGCGCTTAGTAAATAATATGGATAACTCACCCCAAATTGGTTAGCTTGCGGGGGTATACATGAAATATAAAAGAAAACAAGATACAAAATAATAGTGCAATATTGTATGTATATAGTGACTGATCTTAAGTGTGAGTATAATGTTACTCACATTCTTTAGAGCCTTTTTAGTTTTTAGGCTCTAAACTTCCAGGCCTCCGTGTCTTTAAGGTAGACAGCTTAACCCCTCTTTTTCCTTCCGTTCTTTTTGTCTTGCCACCATATGGATATAAGAAAAAAGAGAGACCAGATTCTGGGTGTAGTATTTTCAAGGAAAATTTCCTATAGGTAAATTGCAATGAAAGCGAAAATTGCTCACCTTATTTAGAGCCTATTTGTCCTCGGCTCTAAGTTTGTACGCCTGGTGTCAAATTGGGGTGACACTTCCCCCTTTGTACCGGACAAAATGCAGGATGCAGCAGTCAAATATAAATAATTTATTAGCTAAGGTAAAAAAGTATATATATAAAATAATCACAATGCTAGAAAATAAAAAAGTAGTCCATATAGGTATAAGGTGCAGTAGTAGCTCCGTCCTCCTCTGCCAAGACGCGTTTCGCTGTGCAACAGCTTCCTCAGTTGGCCGTGGGTTGCATTCTGCCGGTTCCGGTTTTTATGCGTCCAAAAAAACCGCCTTATCGTCAATTAGCCTATCGGCTTCCTTTCTTTCCGATGTTTCAGTGACGTAACGTCACTTCCGGTTGCGGTACCTTAGTGGACTCCATATCCCATAGTGCTTTGCGCCTCCTTCGTAACTTCCGGTTCAGTCCGTTTCTCAGCGGGGAGAAAAAAAGTCTGTTCCGAAAATCGGAGTTTTCTTGCAAATTCACCTCCAAATAAAAATGTTGTGTCAAACGAAAATGTGTTACTTCATTCATTAAATACAGATGGGCCATATAACCTTAGTACCACTACTAAAGGTGGGCACCATGTTTCTATAGCAAGTACAATATAAGTTACACAGATGGTGAAGTACAGTGTTACTGATGGAAATGCATTTTTTACATAACTTGGTATTTTATGGATCTATATGCAATATCACCATCCCTATTTTCAGGACTATTGGGATTAAGGACATCGATATACATAGAATATCGATGTTCATATATCCATGTAACATCAGGTTATGCAAAAGAGACTTTTGCATCAATTACACTGTATCCTAATATAATGTTTATATATCCATATCAGACTATACAAAAGAGACATTTCTCATTAATAATATTGCACTTTATCATTATGCTTATAGATCCATAAAATACCAAGTTATGTAAAAAATGCATTTCCATCAGTAACACTGTACTTCACCATCTGTGTAACTTATATTGAGAAATGTCTCTTTTGTATAGTCTGATATGGATATATAAACATTATATTAGGATACAGTGTAATTGATGCAAAAGTCTCTTTTGCATAACCTGATGTTACATGGATATATGAACATCGATATTCTATGTATATCGATGTCCTTAATCCCAATAGTCCTGAAAATAGGGATGGTGATATTGCATATAGATCCATAAAATACCAAGTTATGTAAAAAATGCATTTCCATCAGTAACACTGTACTTCACCATCTGTGTAACTTATATTGTACTTGCTATAGAAACATGGTGCCCACCTTTAGTAGTGGTACTAAGGTTATATGGCCCATCTGTATTTAATGAATGAAGTAACACATTTTCGTTTGACACAACATTTTTATTTGGAGGTGAATTTGCAAGAAAACTCCGATTTTCGGAACGGACTTTTTTTCTCCCCGCTGAGAAACGGACTGAACCGGAAGTTACGAAGGAGGCGCAAAGCACTATGGGATATGGAGTCCACTAAGGTACCGCAACCGGAAGTGACGTTACGTCACTGAAACATCGGAAAGAAAGGAAGCCGATAGGCTAATTGACGATAAGGCGGTTTTTTTGGACGCATAAAAACCGGAACCGGCAGAATGCAACCCACGGCCAACTGAGGAAGCTGTTGCACAGCGAAACGCGTCTTGGCAGAGGAGGACGGAGCTACTACTGCACCTTATACCTATATGGACTACTTTTTTATTTTCTAGCATTGTGATTATTTTATATATATACTTTTTTACCTTAGCTAATAAATTATTTATATTTGACTGCTGCATCCTGCATTTTGTCCGGTACAAAGGGGGAAGTGTCACCCCAATTTGACACCAGGCGTACAAACTTAGAGCCGAGGACAAATAGGCTCTAAATAAGGTGAGCAATTTTCGCTTTCATTGCAATTTACCTATAGGAAATTTTCCTTGAAAATACTACACCCAGAATCCGGTCTCTCTTTTTTCTTATATCCATATGGTGGCAAGACAAAAAGAACGGAAGGAAAAAGAGGGGTTAAGCTGTCTACCTTAAAGACACGGAGGCCTGGAAGTTTAGAGCCTAAAAACTAAAAAGGCTCTAAAGAATGTGAGTAACATTATACTCACACTTAAGATCAGTCACTATATACATACAATATTGCACTATTATTTTGTATCTTGTTTTCTTTTATATTTCATGTATACCCCCGCAAGCTAACCAATTTGGGGTGAGTTATCCATATTATTTACTAAGCGCTGCACTCTAATCTGAGACCCGGAAAGTGGAAACACTAACCGGATCCCAAGAGATTTCGTTTTTGGTGTTGTTTTATGGTGGATATTGGGAATACCCACAGAGTGTCCACAGCAGCTGAAACCTACGTTCATCACAAAATCCCTTACTAAAGCGCCATTTTCCACACCTTTTGTTGTTTACATATAAAAAAAAGAAAACATAACAAAAACAGGTAGGAACACCAACATATTTCATATCCCTGTATAGCCTAGATCTGAGCGCTCAAGTTGTCCAAATAGCACTCAGATAGCACTCAGATCCATGCAGTGTAGCTGGATCACCACCAGGGGGAAAGTTTAAACTGACCGCACATGTGGGCGAAGCACAAAATAGTTCCATAGGAATGGAATGGTCATTGTGGCCGGTCAATTGTTGGGATTAAACCAATGCAGGCTCCTCTGGTCTCTCATGGAGTGATTAGTCACCCTAGTGTAGCCCGATCTCCTGGTTGAGAAAGCATAAGGAAAAAGTGACCTGGAACTGGAGGGTTAAGTGCCCGAAAATAGATCCAGGGGGGTCGTGGCCATGTGCCCCTGGTAGCATTTGGTAGGCACAAAATTACTGTCATTTGCCAGGGAGTGTGCGTTTGGTACACGAACAGTACCGAATCAGAAGAAATATCGTTTGTCCATGTAAAGTCTTAGAGTTAGCACCTCTGTCAGCTCCCAGTGTAAGTCTTGCGAGAGCCGCGGGGTCATAGCGCGGCCGCGAGACTTACAGTGTGAGCTGGCAGAGGGAGCTGCATGGACCGGCACGGAGGAGGAGGGAGCTGACAGGAGCTGCAGGAGAGGTAAGTAAACTCTCTGCCAGCCCCCTCCTACACAGTGCCCATCCACTGAACCACCAGGGAGTGAGAGCCCCCCTCCCTGCCATCTATCAAGCAGGGAGGGGGGACGAATTTTTTTTAAATAGTAATAAAATAAAATATAATAATTAATAATTAAATTAAATAAAAAATTATAATAAAAAATTATAATTAAAAAAAATTATTAAAATAATACAAAAAATAATAATACAATTGCCCATCCCCCACCAAGGCTCTGCAACACACACACACACACACACATACTGCACTCATACACACACTGCACTCATACACACACACTGCACTCATATACACACACACTGCACTCATACACACTGCATTCATACACACACACTGCATTCATACACACACTGCATTCGTACACACACTGCATTCATTATATACACACACTGTAAATAAATATTTAATTAATGTAATTTTTTTTAGGATCTAATTTTATTTAGAAATTTACTAGTAGCTGCTGCATTTCACACCCTAGTCTTATACTCGAGTCAATAAGTTTTCCCAGTTTTTTGGGGTAAAATTAGGGGCCTCGGCTTATATTCGGGCCGGCTTATACTCGAGAATATACGGTATATAGTTTTTTTTAAAAATGTTTTTACTGTATTGCACTATTATTTGTCCCTTCCTTTTCTTTTTTAAGATATATTCAAAAAGCACACCCTACTGCTCTACGTATGTAAATTACTGTTCTAGCACTGTTTAACTTTTGTTTGTCTAACAATATTGTTTGCCATCACCTACTAGTCCATGTCCATGATATGCCTCTTCCGTGCCATCATCACTATTCGTTCCCGTCAACGGACTGATTTTATCAGACCTTTGATATGAATATTCTCATTCAGATCTATGTTCAATAAAGCAGGTGTTAAAGAAATGTGCTTTTTGCAGTTTCTATTTTATTTCCAGGAATATAGTATGCATGATAAAATGGTAAATAGATGTTCATCAGTGTTCCTTGGAGTTAATATTTTATTAAGTAGGGTAGGTTCTTTATCCAACTATAAGCTCATCTCATTTTAGCTCTAACATATTACACTACTAATTGGCTGGGTTTGCAATAGAACATGGGATTCATATAACATCTTGTTAACTCTTGTTATGTAGACACATTGATAACGGACATCAAACTTTAAATGTATCCTTGTCTCTGACAGCTAGAACACTTTTTGCTTGCTTTGGTTAACTGATTCCTTGGCTGATTTGTCATTTTATGGTAGGGATACTGTAGATGATAGACATGTTATACCAGAAAAGACACACAAATGCCACCTCATTACAAGAAACTAATTGAAATATTCAGTTTCGTAACTCTATGGATTGTGTTGGCTGCCGCTGACAAAGTTTGGGATAGCTTTTATAGAAAGATTTTCAGATATTTGGTGTGGATGAAAATTGTCTCTTTTGGTAAAATGTGTCAGATGTTTCAATACTCTCTAGTAATATTGATAAACCTAAATTAACTTCTTAATTACTTAGTTTGGTATAAAAGTAATATATGTAAGTCATATGGTAATTTTACAAATAATGCTGTAGCCTATCAAATTAAATTACTGGCCTAAACTGGGAACTTTTAATTAGAAAAATGTATCCTTTCATTTATTCAGAATTAACAAAACAAATATTTACTGAAGCCTTAAATGAGCCCTATAGGGTCAGGAACACAAACATATATTCCTGACCCTATAGGGTTAAAACCACCATCTAGCCACCCCGGTCCCCTCTTGCCTCCCTAAAAATAGTAACATCTTACTTGTATTCAAGCATGAAGCTGCTGGCTTTGTCCCTGTTTTCTGTAGATCTACCCACTGCCTGCTGACATCAGCAGAAGTGGTGGCCTGCACCAATCACAATGCTTCCCCATAGGATTGGCTGAGACTGACAAAGAGAAGATCAGGGGCAGAGCCAGCACAATTCAAACACAGCCCTGGCCAAACAGCATCTCCTCATAGAGATGAATTGAATCAATGAATCTCTATGAGGAACGTTCAGTGTCTGCTTGCAGAGAAAGGATATACTGAATGTTTGGATGCATTTTAGGTAGCCATGACCTATGAAGGATCTCTAACAGCCATCTGAGGAGTGGCCAGTGAAGTTATCACTAGGCTGTAATGTAAACACTGCATTTTCTCTGAAAAGACAGTGTTTACAGCAAAAAGCCTGAAGCTAATGATTCTGCTCACCAGAACGAATTCAATAAGCTGTAGTTGTCCTGGTGACTATAGTGTCCCTTTAAATCCAATCCCAGCATTTTTTTAAAACAAATATAGAGGATACAGCTGAAGATAAAATTAAGGTTGTTCACGCTATCGCCTTAGGGTGCCTCCCATTAGCATACTGGGGGCAGATCCAGGACCCCTTTGCACCCTTTGTGCTTTGTTGTGTACAAGATAAGAAATAATTTAATATTTACAAATTGCTATAAGTCCTACACATTTCCTCCTATATATAGGACTTCCTAAGGCACCAAAAAGTAAAAGTAATATCAAAATAACAAACAGCAATATCAGAATCCCTTTACCAGGAAAAAAGCAGCCAAAAATTCTCCTCTCCTAGTCCTTTTATTCTTCTTTATGTATGTTCTATTTCGTTATCATCATAAAGTATTAAAGAGAAACACAAGCAAATGCATACAAGTCATTTATTTTAAAACACATAATATCTTCTTTAACCCCTTAAGGACACATGACATGTGTGACATGTCATGATTCCCTTTTATTCCAGAAGTTTGGTCCTTAAGGGGTTAAAGTGTTTTAAGCTACCGTACTTTTTTGTTTCTATAAGCATTCTTGTCAAATATAACGACAGCGTCTATGCCAAGGGTGACTATATTTTCCTCTTCATATGTTCTTCTATTTGTTCCTCTTATGTATGATAAAGATGGAGTGATGATAAAGGCACCAACATTTACATCATATACCAAACTAGACTATACCTCACCAAATGCAGTCCTGACAGTGATGTTATAGGGTGTTTAAAGTTGATTTGTTAGTTGTAGGGCTAAATCAAATCATGTAAGTTAAACTAAATGCCAACTTAGATTTAATTGAAAACATAAAAAAAATTATTGTTTTGCATAAGATCAAACAAGTACACAATGCTGATATTATTGTAGGGGCAACTGAAGTTAAATTGGCAATGGGAGGTATGCGATGGGTGATAATCCTTTTTTTAAAACAGTCTGGGGAAAAGTTCCTAAAGGAAAATACATGTATACTCTAACATTTTCTTAAACAAAAGATTTTCCCCTATCACTGTATGATACTTGCCTGTGGATTAACCAGTCTGCATTGGATATTGATCTCAAGGTTTGGAATTCAACAATGAATTGCCTAGAGGGTGCATTCGGAGGCTTTGTTGATCCGGAAATCTTTCTAATTAAATTAATATAGGAACCAATGACAGCAAAATATAAGCCAACACCGTATTAACCAGCTTACTACAAAATACAAAGTACACTGACTGTATCAGTTCCTTCTAGAAACAACAGAGCCTATAGAGAAACAAGTCTATTTATGGTATTATTGTGTGTGCTGTCCTTTACCACAATAATTTATTTCTAATGTACTTTCTGAATGCTGTCATTCCATAAATTATAAATGCAAAAACATGTAGAGGGGGAAACGTCTTCAAACCATCATGCTTCAAGAGCTTTACAAAATAAGCTATCAAATATCTCTACTACCTCTGTCTGTTTTACCAGATAACATAACAGCTTTTGTTGGGATCTGACAGATGCATCTTAATCTTCACCGTGGAAGGAACCACCAACAAATTCTTTAAATTTTTCAGAAAGTGAATTTCTCAGCATGAGCACTGAGTGGACACATACACAAAGTATCATAAATAATTAAATGCAGGTGCAAAGACTTCGACACAGCTGGTAGAAATAATTTAATAAAGCTCGTCCTGTGCACTACTTTTGCCAAATTAATTAAATCACTCATGCAGGACAGGAGTGATACCAGGGAAAAAAAGTAAACCTGGATCAGGCAATTTAATTAGACGTTCAGCACAGTGAGCAAAAAGTGCACATTTCATCAAAGCTAGAAGTGCTTCACATATTTCTGAGTAATAAACAATATAACATTTACCTTTTTAAACTATAAAATGTATGCAAGAAATTGTAATAATGTTTGCATTGAAATGTGAAATCTGATCATTGTAGGCAATGTTTAATAAGTAATGTTCAAGAAGATTCATTGTAGAATATTTATGATGTATATTTTAAAGAATGTATACAGAGGTATATTGTTATTATTTAATATGTTATTTTTTATATAGCGCCAACAAATTCCGCAGCGCTTTACAGTGGGTGGACGAACAAACATGTCATTGAAACCAGACGAGTTGGACACACAGGAACAAAGGGGTTGAGGGCCCTGCTCAATGAGCTTACATGCTAGAGGGAGTGGGGTAACGTGACACAAAAGGTAAGGATAGTATTAGACTAGTGACAGTTGCAAAAGAGGCATGTATAGTTACAGTATTCTTATAAATTGCCTTAACATAGTGCTGTCCAACTTTTGTGATGAAGAGAATGCTACAGAATGTAATTTTGAGTATATGTCAAGGGCTGTTCTATATAAAAATCACAGATTAATATTAGAACCTCAGAGCAAGCTCATGGCCATACAATAACCCTTCAGTTAGTCGATTTTGATAGATAATTGCTTTCAGAGACTGATAAAAGAACATACAGCATGTCTCCTTCTGAATTAAAACATAGCCAGCTCTCTCTATTGTAATAGATTTTCTTCTTTGAGATAATGTTTAACCTAAATATCTACATACCATCGTTTGATAGTGAAATCCCCTTTTTGGTTTCCATTATAATTGTTATTTGAGGACATTGTTCAGAGCAGAGGAAATATTAGCAATATCGCAACCTGATTCCTTTTACATAGAATCTACCAGGGGTAGAAGAAAATATATAAATATAGATTCGCATCAATCAAAAGTCAGGACTTAAGTTAACTAAATAAAATATAACGAGAAATCCTAAAACATATTGCAGAACCATATAATGGCCGGAATTAATTTTAATAAATACAATAATACAGAACAAGCCAAGTATAAGTAAACGGTAAGACAAGTCATAGATCAAGGAATATAGAAGTCAAAATATTCAAGGTATACACCAGGGTCAAAATATAATAGAAGCAATACAAATAATGCACTCTTGGATAACTAATAAGAAAACCACAACAGGGCACTGAAAAATAGCTAATTTGGGTATAAATAGCCTAAGAAGGGCACTGATTGGCCTATAGCCGGTCATGAGATGTCTGAATGTGCATGCACGATGTCCGTGTGACGAAGCATGGATGTTCGTGACTGGAAATAAGGGTGGACAATGTGAAGCCATTAAAGTTTCACAGCAGCTGGAGTCTATCAGGCTGCTAGAGGAGGAGGTTGCCATGGAGGTAAATGTGAGCAATATTGGTGGCAAGCCCACAGACCACGTGAGAATTCCATGTTGAACACTCGGTGGGTGCTGGGACACCTGAAGTAGAAAGGACATCAGTGTCTCCACACTGAGTTGTGCAAGCATCCAACTCTTTTTTGCAGGAAAAGAGGTGAGTTTAAAGCCATGTGATATGGCTGCAGTTTATTTGTATTGTTATTTATGCAGCCAAGTTATTTTATGGATTAAGAGGTTACGAACTTTATACGGTTACTTAAATAATAATTTTAAGGTTTGGCACAAACAAGACATGCATAAACTGGAAGGCTATGTTCAAAATGTTCACACTTCATTGCCATTATATTTGCAGAAAAAAATGATTGTTCTTCATAGAATGGCTAGTCACTGCGTGACACTATTTTTGCTTTCCACGCAATGCTGAGTTATAGAGTGTAATTTCCTTTGCTATTATTCCCAGTTGACAGTTTCTTTTGTTCTGTTTTATGTTGCTATTTTTTTTATTATTAACAGTTCTGCACATTCAAAGCATTAGAAGAAAAGAAAATAAACATATATATGGAAAAGCTCTCGCTTAATTTATTTAATCATCACTGCTAATTTTGTGTGCTGTACAAGTCTAATTATTTAACATTGCATACCATTAGTCCCAATTTTAAGAGTGTTACGGAATTGCTATTGCTAGGTGTTGAAATACTGTAAGTCAATATTTCATCAACAGAATAACAAACACGAATTGTTGTTTTTATTGTTCATGATTAAGGAAAATACAGCCTTGTTCCTATTTAGTTTCTAAGTAAAGAAAAAGTATATAGAAAATAGTACAACCTCAATGGCTATGGTAAACTACTGTCATAAAAATGAATTGCATGAGCTCAAGTATTTTTATATTGCAGTCAGTCAGTTTGCGGTGAAATTTCAGATACTAGACTTGGAGATTTATTTTGGACTGAAATGAAAATTCGGACAAATTAGGTATGAATGTGTGTTTGACCAAATTCACCATATTTTAAGCCAAAATCAATAATTTACTAACCAACTCGCTCAATGCCAATCATGACTCATGTCCAGTCTGTTGCTAAAACCTGTAGATTCCACCTTAAAAACATTGCCTGCATCCGCCCTTTTCTTACTCAAGATGCTGCCAAGGAACTTGTTCATGCTCATGCTCTGTGGAAAGCAAAACCCTGTCCCCCACAACATAGGAAGGAGCCGCTCTGCGATGCTTGTCAGCCTGAGCCTTCTGGCGAGCAGCAGAGTCCACCAAAGAACGCTGAACCTGCTCCCAAGTATTACGCAAACCAGCCAAATGCTCATCCAGAACTGGCATGCCCTGTGAGGAGAATGCAGCCGGAAGAACAACGGGATGCTGGCCATAGACAACGTAAAAAGGGCTTTTGCCGGAAGAATCAGGAGTGGCGTTATTCCGAGCAAATTCAGCCCAAGGAAGCAGGTCAGACCAATTGTCCTGATGGTGAGACACAAAACAACGGAGGTACTGCTCCAGAGACTGGTTGGCACGTTCAGCAGCTCCATTAGACTGGGGATGATAAGCGGAAGAAAATGAGAAAGAAATACCCATTTCTGAACAAAAGGCTCTCCAGAACCTGGAAATAAATTGGCTACCCCTATCGGACACAATAGATAAGGGAATACCATGTAACCGCAAATACTTCTCTAGCGAAGATAAAAGCCAGTTCCTTGGATGTGGGCAACTTGCGAAGAGACACAAAGTGAGCCATTTTGGAAAACCGATCTACTATCATCAGGATGACTGTGTTACCATTGGAAGGGGGTTATTCAACAATAAAATCCATTGATAGGTTAGACAAAGGTCTCTCGGGAACGGGTAACGGATGCAACAGCCCACAAGGAACTCTACGAGAGGATTTCATACAGGCACAAGTAGTACAAGCACTTATATAGTCAGTGACATCCTTTCGTAAGGAATCCCCCCAAAAATACCGAGAAACAGCTGACACCGTTTTGGAAATACCAGGATGTCCAGCAGTCTTAGTATCATGGTATAGTGACAGAATATCCCGTCTCTCTGGAACATCAACGAACAATTTATCATTAGGCCTCTCGCTAGGTGCCATGCTTTGTTTCGCTTGTATGGCCTGCAAGAGGGACGAGGAAATAGACAATATAGCAGTTGCTATTATCCTGTCTGGGGGAATGACAGGAGTAACATCAATCTCCTGTTTGTCAATAGTTTCGAACTGTCTGGACAGAGCGTCTGCTTTAGTGTTGCGATCACCTGGCCTATAGGTGATAATATAATTGAAATGAGACAAAAACAGTGACCACCTAGCCTGCCTGGAAGACAATCTTTTAGCTTCGCTATGGTAGGATAGGTTCTTGTGATCCGTAAATATGAGGATGGGATCCTTAGTGCCTTCTAACAAATGTCTCCATTCTTTGAGTGCTAAAATGATAGCAAGGAGTTCGCGATTACCCACATCATAATTTTTTTTACTGCTTTGGACATTTGTTTAGAAAAGAAGCCACAAGGATGCAATGGCTTTTCAGGCGACTCTCTTTGAGATAAGACAGCACCTACCCCGATATCGGAAGCATCAACTTCAAGTATATAGGGCAATGAGGGGACAGGATGCTGTAAAATAGGTGCAGAGGCGAACATAGTCTTAAGAAATTCAAAAGCCTGAAGTGCCTCGGTAGACCAGACACGAGTCTTGCCATCCTTTTTTGTCATACGGGTAATAGGTGCTACAATAGACGAAAAACCTTTGATAAAACGTCTATAATAATTGGAGAAACCAAGAAAACGCTGAATGGCTTTCAGACCTTGTGGTAGAGGCCATTCTATGACAGCAGTGAGCTTCTGTGGATCCATATGAAAACCCTTAGCGGAAATCAAATACCCCAAAAACTGGACTTCGGATTGGTCGAATAGACATTTTTCTAGTTTACAATAAAGACCATTAGCAAGAAGGGTCTTCAGAACTGTCGTAACATGTCTGTGATGAGTGTGTAAGTCTGTAGAATATATTAAAATGTCATCCAAGTACACAATAACAAATGTGTGAATAAAGTCTCTTAAGACATCATTAATAAATTCTTGAAATACTGCTGGGGCATTGCAAAGCCCAAATGGCATAACAGTATACTCATAATGGCCTGATCTAGTGTTGAATGCTGTCTTCCATTCGTGGTCCTTTTTTATACGTATTAAATTGTATGCTCCTCTAAGATCCAGTTTGGTGAATACTGTAGCATATTTGAGCCTGTCAAACAATTCTGTGATTAACGGTATAGGGTATGCATTTTTGATGGTGATTTTATTTAGACCTCTATAATCAATACACGGTCTTAGATCACCTTCTTTTTTCGATACAAAGAAGAACCCCGCTCCAGCCGGAGAAGAGGATCTCCTAATAAATCCCTTGTCTAATGATTCCTTAATGTATTCCTCCATGACACGGTTTTCTTGAACCGATAAAGGGTACACCCTGCCCTTTGGAGGTATAGTGCCAGGCAACAAGTCAGTAGCACAATCGTAGGGTCTGTAAGGCGGTAATTTGTCGGCCTCTCTTTTATCAAAGACAGTCTTTAGAGATACGTACTGAGAGGGTATAGCCGTAGACAAAGGAGGAATGGTAGGAACATTAATTCACAGGCGTGACTTCAATGGTACAAGACTCGTGGCAGGCTTCACTCCATGATTTTATCTGCCCGGTCTCCCAGTCAAAAATGGGATTGTGGGCACATAACCATGGATACCCTAACACTAACTGTGAAGAGGGAGAGGTGATGACCTGGAACCATATGGTTTCATAGTGTAAAACCCCTGTGTACATGTGTAACGGTGCAGTCTCATGAGTAACAATTGGAGAAATTAATGGTCTACCATCTATGGCCTCAACGGCCAAGGGTATCTCCTTCTCTCTGATGGGAATGTTGTTTTTCTTTACAAAACCAGAGTCTATAAAATTTTCAGCTGCCCCGGAGTCAACCAGAGCGTATATGTTTTCAACTATACAACTCTCTCCCATATGTAAAGAAACAGGGAGAAGCAGTCGATGAGGAGGCAATGTAGGAGACTTAGAAATCACACCCAAGGCCAGTCCCCTATAAGGTCTTAGGTGCAAGAGTTTTCCGGGAGAAAAGGACATTCCTTTACCATATGGTCTCTCTTACCACAATATAGGCAGAGTCCCTCCCTTCTCCTATGTAATTTCTCAGTATCAGAGAGTTTGGCAACCCCTAATTGCATAGGTTCCTCATCAGATACTTTAACACTCTCCGGTATATTAACTCTGGGGTGAATAGGTGTAACAAAACGTCTATTCCTGTTCTTAGTATAGAGCCTGTCACGAATCCTATTATCTATATCAATGAGGTAGTCAATAAGGTCCTCTAAAGCAATAGGAAGCTCCTTAGCTGCTACCTCATCCAATATAGAGTCTGATAAACCTTCCATGAAGGAAGTAGTTAACCCATTGTTGGTCCAATCAACCTGTGAGGCAAGGGTACAAAACTGAATAGCGTAATCAGCCACAGACCTAGAACCCTGTTTAACTCTCATTAATGCTCTTGCGGCATTCTTTGACCTTTTCATTGTGTCAAAAGTTCTGCGAAAAGCCGTAAGAAAACTGTTGAAATCATGCACCATAGGTCCATTAGCTTCTCAAATAGGATTTGCCCACTCAAGTGCTTTATCGGTAAGTTGGTGCATAAAGAACCCAACTTTAGACCTCTCTGTGGGAAATGAACGTGGATACATCTCAAAGTGGAATTCTATTTGGTTAATGAACCCTCTGCATGTCTTAGAGTCCCCTCCAGGTAAGGAGGAGGTGTTAAATGGGGCGAAGTATTAGGCAAAGTAGATACTTCAGGAAGAAGGGGTGTAGGAGGGTTAGGTGTGGTTGCTGGAATGGTTCTAGCTAAGAGCGTCTGGAGAGCCTGGGCTATCTGATCCATTCGGTGATCCTGCTCTACAAATCTAGCCTCATGGGACGCCATCTGTTGAGCTAAATCTGCGGGGTCCATGGCCCTATCGTAGTGTAACGAGATAATACCCCTACACGTAGGATCCAGCTAAACAGAAGACAACACAGAGGGAAGATACGTCTACCGGTCCTTAGAGTGGCCGGACTCGACGTATATAGGAGAAGTACAGAGACAGGAACGATCCGAGGTCAAGGGCACAAAGAGACAGCGTAAACTAGGACTAGCCGGGGTCTGGTACACAGGAAACAGCAAGCCGGCAAACAGAACAGATAAGGATAAAGCGAAAACGAAGTCAGAATACAAAGCCAAGGTCAAATACGGAGGAACACAACTGAACACCACAAGCGCTAAAGGGAACTGTAGCAGAAACCACGATAGGGCAAGGAACTAAGGGAAAAGGGTAAGTATATGTAGCATCTAAACTAATGTGATTGGCTCCTGTCATATCCACACCCCCAAAAGGTAAGTGTATGGGGTGTGTGGCATGACAGGGGCCAATGGGAGCCTTTTGGCAATTTAGGCTCCCACTGTCTCTTTAAGAGCGCGCCCGAGACTCACGGCGCGCTCTTAGATTCAGGCGGGACACGTGACCGCTTCTCGCGGTCACTGCCCGCCTTCCTGTTTGAGCAGTCGGATAAGCCGCGTGCGGCTTGTGCAGCAGCATGACCGCGCGCGGCTTGAAGAGAGGACCGCGGCCGGCCCCTGGAAAAGGTGAGTAACGCTACACTCAGACACAGCAATCTGCTTTATATGGAGGTTTGGCAGCTTTTTAGTGCCTCCTGAAATGATTGCCCATGCTTTGAATGGTGCTGTGATCATGGATGAAGGATGTCAGATGGTTCCTACATACAGGAAGATTTAGCTTTTAGGAATGCAATATGGAAGGAAGGTGGAAATGTCAAGAAAATGTCATAATGAATATCACAGAGTTCTGTTTTACTCGCCTGCAGATATTACCTTTCTGTTAACTCATAGTTCCTGGGGAAAAAACAAATTAGCACATTTAAAGGAGTTAGTTTGTATAACATCCCTTCTGTTATATTTATGACATATTTAATTACATTTATATATATATATATATATATATATATATATATATATATATATATATATATATCATGCCTACTAGTATATGTATGATATATATAATGGTATATGTATAAGATATATACTGGCATATGTATGAGATATATAATGGTATATGTATAAGATATATAATGATATATGTATGATATACCTACTGGTATTTGTATGACATACATACTGGCATATGTATGGATTATTTAATGGTATAAATAACATATATACTGGTATTTATATGACATGCTTAATGGTATTTGTATGATATACCTACTTGTATATATATAGCGTATTTAATGTTATTTATATAACATAGCTAATGGTATATGTATATTGAATTTAATGTTATACGTACAACATTTCTACTGGTATATGTTTGGAGGCTCAGCACAGGTCTAGCTTAGAGGACACATAGTCACTGTGGATGAAATTGTGTGCTGCAAATATATAATTATATGTTTTAAAGCAAGCATTTCCTTGAAAGTTAGATGTAAAGAAATACATTTTCCATGCCAAGCCTTGAACTCAGGTAAGAAAGAAACATGCAAAGCTGGGCCTATATATAGAGAAATAGGAATAAATGGCACAAGCCATTAAAGTGGACCTGTCATGGAACTGACAAATTCATCTAATTTGAAAGAGCATTACATTTCATCTATAAATTGTGCTTGCAATTTTTACAGCTCTGTAAAAATATGATTCTTCCCTAACCTGTCAATCAAATTCGGCGACACACAGGTTCTAATGATGTCGGTGCCAGCATGGAGATATTTCCATGAAGTATTCCCAATCAGAACCAATCGTGGCAAGAAGGGGGCAATAATGGAGGGTAAATGTTACAGCACTGTAAATTCCATGCAACTCTAGGAATGACGGAGCTAGTGCGAGAGCCGGCAGGTAAGTAACAAAGGTAAGTATATAACAGGTGTCAAAGTAAATATACATATGTTTTCTCACTATGATAAATGATGTATTTAGTTACTTGGAAACTGTTGCCTATTAAAGTGCACAGATGTATATACACCCAGACATCGATGACCCTTTTCTCACCCTTGCAATCTACAATAAATATTGCATTCTCACTGGAAATATGCAGTCGTATATGTCAAGAATGTATTTGTTTTACATTTCAATATCATTTTATTATTTAGGATTCAGGGACCATCTCCTTTTATTTTAAATTAAGAAGAAAAATAAATATTTGTATACAGATTTATTTTTTTTTCCTGCCGGACGGAGCGATGTTATTTTGATGTAGAATTCTGCTTCACTGTTTTTGGGTTTAAGTTTTGCTATATATTTGTTTCATCCTATTTAGCTGAGGTTTTAATGTTGAAATTCTTCCGGTGTTGGCATCAATCATCTGAAATTGCTTTTCTGCTGCTTTTGTCTATCAGAAGCAGGCTGAGATTTTCATCTGATAATTTCCCTTGTGGGATGTGGGCACACGAAGAAACCAACTGCCCACATTCAGGATGTTAAATGTCCTCTTTATCATTCTTTAGTTTAATGCTAAACTACTCCCATACGGCAAATACCGTGGTCACTACATTTCTACTTGGAGACTTCAGTAAATAATTTAGAATTAGGACTGGTACTGGTAAAACTGCATGGTCCAAATTCTAGAATTCAATGAATGAGATAAGATGCCTAGTGCATGAGCAGATACAGTGTCCTAATTTCTAGTACTTTAAATGGTATTCTAAGCATCATAACTGGTAAAATGTATTGTACATGTAATGGTACAAGAGGTTTTTGTCCCACCATTTTTTTTAAAAATCCTTTTAAGAGAGTACCAGCACCCAAAGTCTGGCTCCTCTGCTGAAACTTCGTTTCCTCCACAGCAAGCAATGATCACTTGTGGTCATTAGGGTGACTTTAGATGGATAATGTGGAAGGGAAGCACTTTGCATTATATGAGCAGCAGATAAGGGGTCTGGCTTTGGATGTGGATACAGATCTAATAATAGTGAAACCATTACAAAACAGTTTGACAGAACATGGGAGACTGTCAGAAAAATACTCTTGCCTCCATAACTACTGGTAACAATGATAATCATGTCCCTGTAGACCCTCTGCCAGTATGGATCATCCTGCTTACCTAACATTGACAGCTATACGCCTTCCTTTTATCACTATACAAATGAGGAATTCCAGTTTGAAATAGGATATATAAAGACCAAATGTTACCATCATAGATCACCATTGGCCCCTAAGAGGGGATACTTTGCTTATTTAAAATGCACGTAATTCATTATACTATAGGATGTTACTCCCATAAGAACTTTGCCATCAAACCATTTATTGTAGATATCATTTTGGTTAGACTGCTGTGGATTTCATTTTTGTTTTGTCAGCACTGCAGAATATTTTGGAGCTATATATATATATATATATATATATATATAATCATAATTATATGATTGTAAACGTCTTCGTTGTACATCAAGTTTCTTTGAGTGTTTCAGATGTGTTTTAAATGCTCCGCCATAATTAGTTCTTTCATTTAAATTGTGGCATCCCATGTGTCCCTCACATAATAAGCAATCTTTTGTATCCGATCGACTGGTTTACATTTTAACCCTATACATGTTAGTCTCAAAGCTCTATATAGCAGGGTGTAAGGAACAGCCTACCCTGGTTACTACTTTTATTATTATTATTATTGCAATTTATATAGCGCCAACAGATTCCGTAGCGCTTTACAATATTATGAGAAGGGATTTAACTATAGATAGGACAATTACAAATAAACTTACAGGAACAATAGGTTGAAGAGGACCCTGCTCGATCGAGCTTACATTCTATAGGAGGTGGGTGTAAAACACATTAGGACAGGAATTTGCAATCAAATAAGGTGGACTGCCCTTTAGGAGAGGGCAAGAGACAGGTATGTGAGGTAAGGGTTAGTCTTGGAGGCCATATGCTTTCCTAAAGAGATGGGTTTTAAGGCACTTCTTAAAAGATGCAAGACTAGGGGAGAGTCTGATGGCGGTAGGCAGGCTATTCCATAGGAAGGGAGCCGCCCGCGAGAAGTCCTGCAAGCGCGAGTTGGCCGTACTTCTATTGTCCAACTTAACTTCACGGTCTTTCAGTACTGTTGACAATCACTCCTTCAAGAGGTGGAACACTCCAGTGGTCAATGGTTGAAACAATAGATTTATATGCCCAATAATTAATCACCTGCTATTTGTTTTCCTGAGATTAACCTGAAAATTACTCTTCCACGTATACTTACTAATGACTACTAATCTCATGCTACATCAATCAGCACCCTAACATCTTATTCTAGATTTCCTCTACTTTTGTTTTCCAGTCATTAAGTACATTGAATCTGTGTTTGCCCTGTTCGTGATTCAAATATATCCATTGATAGAATTATTAGGCATTACGAACTTCTACTTTTAGATTTTTTTTTATCCTTCCTAAGTTTTTACCGTCATCAATGTTTAAACTTTTTTTCACCTTCTCCCTTAAAAGGTTTAAAAACCTGATATCACCACACATTATACAACACAAGAGTCCTTTTTCTGCAGAAAATAACTATAATAATTGTTTAATATGTCAGGATGTTTGAGTATTTCATTTTTCCTGTCAAAAGGTACTTGTAGAGGCTGTTTTAGTGTAGGTGATTATTCAACCGCATTCTCACTGTTCAGAATTACACTTGGAAGTCAGTGGGTATGGAAAAATATAGAATACAATTACATTACAGTTCATATTAACATAACTCTTGATCAAACTTTAGAAAAAATAAAGCATTGCTTATATTTCCAGCATAATATTAATAATAGTTATTTATTGTGTATAAAAAGGTAAGAAAAATACATATTAGTTGCTGTGGGTATTTTAATGAGCATACACAAGGAACCTGTCAAGACATACCCTAATGAATGGCTACATTGTTGCCCATGTCCCGTTTTTGTTTCTGTGGCCAGTTTTCCACATGCTTGGGTTGGCTTGTTATTAGACTTGGAGATTCGTTTAGCTACAAACTGCAATTTATCAAAATTTGGGCCAATCGGGTAAACTCTGAGACAAAATGTAGCCGCATCTCAAATCAAACAAAATGTGCAATGGCCAAGCATGTACTTTGTGATTTGTGATTTGGAATTCTGTCTGTGGTACCAAAATAAGAGATGGTTGATGGTAAAAAAGATGATTGACAGCTAGGGGACAGTCACTAAATGTTGCTTGTAAAGACAGATCAGTCTGACAGTCAGAACTGATCAATTGATTGAAAAAAGAGGAGCAGTACAAAAATCTTTATTTGTATATTTAATAAATATATAATATATCAATACATACTGATAGATATTTTCCACTGCTCCTCCCCTTTTTCCCTCTATTGGTTACTTTTGGTAGTACTGTAGTGGGTGCAGCGGAGATAGGGGCTCTAGTGGATGCGTGGGGGATGGGGACTATAGGAGTAATATAGGGTAGAGTGGATTCAGGGGGCAATAGGGGCTATAGTGGGTGCATGGAAAATAAGGGCCATATGGGGTAATATTCTCCTGAGACCCAGCCCATTAACTTGTGTGCTCTGTACTGGACATTTCATTCACATACATCTCCATCTCCTTTTATTCTTTTAAACTACACTGCTAATATGTGATGTGATAGGCTGGCATGCTGGAAACATATTGGGAGACATTTTTTTCCTCAGTTTTCAGGAGGATATAGGCTGAAGTGGGTGCATGGAGTAATGGGTCTGTAGTAAATATAAGGGGTAATAGGGTCTGTAGTGGGTGCAGGGGAGATAGGAGTATAGTGAATCTAGAGGTAATACATATCGTATCTCCCCCTTGTGTCTGTTCACTCTCCATCCTCCCATCCTCCCATCCTCCAGGCAGCCCTGCACTTTCCCACATCTGACACACGCGGTGGGAGCTTTATGGATGTGTATAGAGAGGAAGGCATGTGATGTCACTTCCCACTCTCTCTTATTCCACACACAGTGCCCACTCTGGGAGACTGAAAAAGAGACCCAGCATGGAGAACACAAGTTACCAGATCTCGATCTACATGAGGAAAAGCTGTCTACTTAATGTCATAGAAGCTTGGTGGGCGAGCACACAAGGGGGCAAGGCATGATCCGAGGGGGCAATTTTCCCTCGTGATCCACTGTAGCAACGCCTGTGCTGATTGGCTCATTTTCATTCCTGTTTGGTTCATCTGATTCATTCTCCTGAATCTTTCTTTGTTAACAAAATTTGCCAGAGTCGAACCACCCTTTAGTAGAAATTCTGCTGAAATTATTCAGCCAAACCTAATTTTACCACTGTGTACAAGTCTACCTGTTATGAAAATAAAAATCATGACACTGTGTGTACACACTTGGTTATCTCTTGTGCGTAGGTAGAGGGTAACTGTGTATGGGCATAAACCAGACCCTTGATAAACCCCAACCTTTGCTTCCAATGAAAAAACACCAGACTTGATTTGGATTAAAATAGGCCACAATTTTATTAATATATAAATATATAAATCTTTAAACTTCAACTTTATAACATAAAACACTATATACATAATTACTCAGTAAATAGATATGTCACTGAGTACCACCTTGCCAACCAAATATAACTGAAGGGCAGCTGCCCCCTACCCCCTCGTTCCAAGCAACACAAGGCCTACCATTGCGTAATGCTAACCACTAGCCGGTCAGTTGGCTCAGTGGGCATGTCCGTTATCCATCACTGTACCTGAGGTTAGGGGAGGGATAGTACAGTAACGGTACACAGTACAGTACACCTGTTAGTGCCATATAAATAAAATGTGCATACACTGTATACTTACTGTACCTCCCTGTACTGTAATGTAACCCGTAAAGTGCTGAGTACACCTGTTAGAGCTAGATAAATAAAAATATATGTACACTGTAATAACAATGTTGTTGGTTTGCACAAAACATTTAGAACTGGAAGACACAAATTGTGTTTTGTTTATTGCACATCATTTAGTCCAGGTATGGAGTGGCCAAAGCCTTAAATGCTGGCATGACAGTTGTGTTTCTACAACAATGCACTGTTTACCTGTTGACTAACCTTGATCTAGTTATTAGAACACAGGTGGTTAAATGCTGTAGTCTGAACTCCAGAATCAGAAGCTACACTTTAAAATAATATGGTCATGAGAGTCTTTCAAAACCCGTCTCAGGTGGACAGAATTAATTGTTAATATCAATTACAATGAATCAAGGAATAAACCTAACATAACAATGTTCATTTCCACTGTAAACCACAAAGTCTAGGTCCAATTATATACATCTTAGACATTTACTTTTTTAAATGTATTTCTTTAACAATTCAGCATTCGGCAAAATGCATAGAGAGATTGACCAGCATAATAGATTTTTAGACTGACAACGCACACCACTTGCAGAGAGATGTGACAATTGTATTTGCTTGCACTTTAGCAGCTATGGCCTTCTTGCGAATGACTTGACCTACTCATGAACTGTCTACATTGTTGAGATTTAGGTCATCGCCTTGGCAGCTGTTTTATCTTTCCTTCTTTTTAAAGACTTCACCTCCATGGATTCCTTCACAAAACACTGACAATTCCCCTTGCTATATTCACATTTACACTAACTGAAAATGCTTCAGTGTTTACAGAAATAGAAGAATGAGGTGGGATGCGTATTTGACCACAAGATCCAAATAGCAGTAATGTGTTTTACATATCGTCCCTCACTCCTTATTATCTGCAGAGCTGTACAATAGACGTATCCCTGTGGATTTTCTAACCAAATTGCCCTGTGCATCTTCACAGGCTTAAACATAATTTAGATGCATTTCATTTTCTGCAGATAGTTTAACAAAATAGCAAAGCCTAGAACGACGCCAGGTTGTAATTTTTAGTTATATAAACATTTTTACTCCCGTACTTAATTACTAATGCAAGGAATGTATTTTTAATGGTTTGTTTACGTGAACATGAATAGAAATATGAAGTAATTAAATGATTTCCTTGTTTAGTAAAATGTGCTTCATAATTACTGTGTGGCAGATATTAAGACAATATTTAATTATGCATATTCTGCTTTGTTATGTTAAGATGTAAGGAGCATGGTTAACAAGTGAGATATATAATGCAATGGTTTTGCGAGGAAGTGAGGATCATATTCTTTCGACCCGCATTGAACCATTGGACTTGTAGTTGGATTTTGAAAGGTTTGTTGTCACTGGGCTAATCTTGAGGAAACACATTCTAAATGTAGTCACATGGTCACAAAGACTAACTCCATGTAAAATACCTTCAGATTTATTCTGTATTATTTGCCCACGGAATGTTCTATGTCTGGGGCCTATACACCTGATGCTTTTACAGAGGACTATGAGTTTTGTAATAACAGCTTGAAGGCCAAATGTTAAGATAAAACATATCACCGATGTTTAGCTAAATCTGGCCTACCTAATATAGGTCATACTCAATTTGAGAAACGCTATAATTTATGGTGATATTTTTTAATTGCCAAATGTTATTGCTGTGTTTAATTATGACAATATACATAGCATAGAAACTTTTTTTATAGTTACATGCTTTTTAGTTTGAAAAAAAAGTACAAGAAAAACAATAGACTGACAGACCAATAAGTAACAAGGTACAATGATATCAATAGTCAGTCTATATGGTTACAACATTGCAAAAGTTACAATGAAAATTATATGAAGTCATAATACCAACAAAAAAAACAAAAGGATAAATAATACAAAAAGAATATAAGAAAACATAAAAAAGTATATGAAAGATTTTCAAGGGACACTTTAGTCACCAAAACAACTTTAGCTCAATGAAGCAGTCTGGGTGTACAGATCATGCTCCTGCAGTCTCACTATTCAATTCTCTGCAATTTATGAGTTAAATAAATGTTGTTTCTGTTTATGCAGCAGCTGCTCTGTAAACTTAACTTTAATCACACACAGGGTGCCCCTGCAAGGTCTAGAATGCTATTAACAATGCAGGACATAATTCTAAATTAAACAGACTGTGTAATAAAGGAAATTTAACCCCTTATGGACACGACATGTGTGACATGTCATGATTCCCTTTTATTCCAGAAGTTTGGTCCTTAAGGGGTTAAACATTTATTTATTTATTTATAAAATATTTTACCAGGAAAGATACATTGAGATTTCTCTCGTTTTCAAGTATGTCCTTGGTCCACAAAACATTGCATTGATACATCATGGTACAATAAAAAACAAAAACAATATTAATACACAATATATACAAAATTGAACATAGAACATGTAGGAAATATATAATCAACCATTACACGTGCATTCTGTTTTGAGGTATGTAGAGAGGGATCTCTTAAAGGACTTTAGGCTTGGGGAAGATTTGAAAGTGTGCGGGAGGTCGTTCCATAATTGCGGTGCTCTGTAGGAGAAGGAGGATCGGGCTGCTTTCTTTTTGTATTGAGGTAGACTAAATAAAGTGCTAGTACTGGATCGGAGGTTATAGGAGGTGGGAACAGCCGAGGAGAGCATTCTGCTCAAGTAGGGAGGGAGCTTCCCAGAAAAACTCTTAAATAAAAGGCTGGAATGATGAAGGGTGCGTCTGGATTCCAGCGACAGCCAGTTTAGTTCTTTTAGCATGTCACAATGGTGGTTCCTGTAATTACAGTGTAGCACAAATTGTCAGAACAAGTTATACAATGTATTGAGTTAATTAATGTGGGATTGCGGTGCAGATGCATATACTACATCCCCATAATCAATGATTGGCATCAGCATTTGCTGTACAATCTTTTCCTTTACTATAGGGCGTAGGCAGGATTTGTTTCTGTACAGGGCACTTAGTTTTGGATAAAGTTTAGATGCAAGTTTTTCTACGTGGAGGCCAAAAGATAGATTGGGGTCTAACAACTGAAAGAGTGGACTGCGGTCAGTGTGCTATTTGAATTTGTTTTGATGGATAGGTGGGAATTGTGTCATTTGTGTAATCTAGGTACTGTTCCAAAGATCATTGTGACAGTTTTGTCAGTGTTTAGGAAGAGTTTGTTTTTTGCGATCCACTTTTCTACCTCTGTAAACTGGTCTTGGAACACAGCCTCAAGCTGCGGTAGATCGGATTTGCTCGCATAGATTACTGTGTCTATAGGAAGTGTTTAGGAAGGCTGTGCTTGTCACATGCAGGGAGGTGTGACTAGGGCTGCATAAACAAAGTGATTTAATTCCTAAAAGGTAAACAGTTGAGCAGATATCAATGAGAGATAATGTAGTTATGAGTAAGGCAGCATCTTTCTACCAGGCTCCAAATCAGAGTGAAGATTTATAAATCTCAAAGTCAGGGAAATTAGAACGTTAGTAAGGGCTTGTTTAAGAATGAGACCCACAGCTTCCAAATGTTGAAGTAAGTAAGATAGTTTTTAGAAATAAAAAAAAACTATTTCTCTATAGATTAAATTTAAATACTCAGATACACACACAGATGCATACACATGCATTAATGTGCACAAACACACATTCATATATACAAGTATACTCATACACACACAGACATTCATATGCACACTCATAATTACATCTATATACACAGTCACATTTTATGAAAAGAAATAATAAAAAAACATTTTCTAATAAGTGAGCTTCACCCAGCCTCCACATTCTAACCTTGATAGGAAGAGCTAGCATGGAACCTGATCCTTGGGGTCCAGTTGAGTGCTGCTGGAATCAGTATCTGTGCATACTGAATTCCAAGCTCCCTGCCAGCACTGGGATGATCTCAGCTCCCATAACAGTACAGGGAATGAGCGGGTGCTGAGAAATCTGCACAGAGAAATACAAACAACTTCCTTTAGCACCAGCGCAGCCGGTACAGCCACAGAGCAGTCACATGCCATGCAGCACCAACCTCAGGAGAGGGCTGTGCAACCCACCTGTCACACCGGCAAACCCCTGCCTGTCACCCAAGTCGAACATTCCCTTTCATTTCCCATTAGTTCACCACCAGGCAGGAATGTATTACAGAAGATAATACAATTTATTGGAACCAGTGAATGTAGGTGCTACTATCACCTTGTGTGGATCACTCAAACACATATAAATAGTTAAACAAAGTGTAAACAAAAATGATGGTGAGAGCACTCAATAGAATAAATAAATAAAGGTATTACCAATATTGACACAAGTACATACCTAAAAGGATATACAGCTAAAAAAGACCATAGGGCAATACAGCTTGCAGTGGAATTAAAAACTGTCAAATAACTGGTCAAACTCACATGTTGCTGAGTCACTTAAAAAGCTGACTCAGACTATAGGTTTGTAGCAGAGATTAATCTTGGTAAAGATGGACTACTGCAATGGCCAGGATGAAGCCAAATTCGTCTTGAAGCAATCAGATCCAAGAATCCAGGATACAGGATCAAAGTAAAATATTTTATTGAAACTTATATTAAAAACGAAATGCAGATAAAATACAGTCCATATGATATGCCACTGACGCGTTTCGTCGGAATGCCTTCTTCAAAGTGGTGCTGTTTGTCCATCTCTGCTGGTTCTGTTTATAAACAGAAATGTTGGCGCATTTCCACAATGACTTCGGGTTTCTACTTCTGTATTTGTCATTTTTCTGCGTCCAACGTCATCTTTGCGCATCCTATGTTGTGACATCATCACGTCAACGTCAACCGGGAGTGCTTCAGATGCTATTTTGAAAAGTCAGTTTCTATTGCAAATTTGCCAGTCTCTACATTAGTTCATATTATTAGTGCAATAGTGCAAATATTTCGATTATATACACATAGGTACCCCTAACTTAAAAGGGTAAAGGAAATAAGGAGAAAGTACTGTTAAGATTATTAAAAGAACCACAATAGAAAACGATAAAAAACAGTTAAAAACGAAAATCATATAAAATATAAAAATCTATAGATAATATTAAATGGAATAAAAAAGAATACAAAAAACAGTTATCAACAATGATTATATACATGAATTAATTTTGAAATCGTCATTTAAGCCGTGAGGGAACAGTGTGTCCATATTAAAGATCTGCCTCATTTCTGTTTTGCTGTGGAGGCTCTCAATATCTCTGTTGTAGAATTATTAGGCCCCTTTAAATCTGTACCCTTATATTTCTTTCTCATGCTCTCATAGTCTTATAAGAATGCTTTGTCCATAGAAATTGTGTGTCAGCAGGAAATGTTAGGTTCCTGCTGAGTGAAACATTGTAGCAGCTAGTCTTAATAAAATGTGAAAGTTACTAAAAGCCTTGAGAAACTAACCTTGAAGCTAAATGGTGCCAAGTACTCAAAATGGCTGGCTGCCAGATCCCCCCTCCCATCGAGCGAGCCTCGTGCTAAACAACAATGGCGCTTGTATCTTAATGTCCTCCCGTGTCAAAGATGACGACATCCCATGATGGGAGGATGCCCAACTGACCACTTAACCCCTAAGCCAATTAATAATATAGATGGGTGGGCATTTAACTTACCACTTAACACATAGACCAATCATTAATGCATAAACCAATGTTATCTCTGACAATGCTAGTGATGTAATAATGCCTTTAAAAGGGTCTGCGTACCCGCTTTTTAACCAGATGCCATTAAATTTTCTTGAAGTTCTTTCATCAAGCTGAACCCTGTGTCTCAGTGTGAATTTACTTCTGCGTATACGCAATTTAATCATCTCTAATTTGGACAGGAACAGATAGTCATTCAAACTTATTTGTTTGCTTAAAAGAATCTATATCAATTTGGCGCCCAACGTGGGGCTCTGGGTTATGACCTATCTGGCAGCTGTCCAAGAAGACGCTGGGTGGATGAATCCTGGGGGAAGGAAGGATATTGATCACCTCTGAATACACGGTAGAGTTTGCTGCAGCACCTGGCCGGTATGTTCCTTTTCCCTGTGATTTACCTGTCCCAGTGTCTGTGACTGCTACCGAGAGGACATCAAAGTCAGGTAATAACTTGCCCAGAGTCCTTGTATTGTTACTGTTACCCACTTTTTACCTGCATTTTTTTGACTATCTGTTGCCTGGGTGTGTTTGCATTGTTTCGTTTTTGGCTTAGTGCCCGGGTAGAGTGCTTGCCTGTTTACCCCTTTTAGGAGCCACGTGGCTGTGGCTGTAAGGAAAAAGGGGAGTGGACCTGTGGAAATTTTCCTGGGGGTCTTCTCTTGCCTGTTTACCCCTTTTAGGAGCCACGTGGCTGTGGCTGTAAGGAAAAAGGGGGGTGGACCTGTGGAAGTTTTCCTGGGGTTCTTCTTTTGCCTGTTTACCTCTTTTAGATGCCGGGTAGCTGCGGCAGTAAGGAAAAAGAGGAGGGGGGGATCAGTGGAAGTCGGTGTAGACTCACTGCTTCCTGGGGACTCCCCATAGTGTCGCTTTGACAGCTTAGCTAGCCTCATTGGACACTTATTTTCTCTGCTTGCAGAGGACAGGACACTTCAGCCTCGAGCGCTGATGCTGGTAGTGTTCTAGTCTCTAGTGGCGGGTGGATTCAAGCAGGCATTGCTGTCTCCAGCACCACGTGGTAGTGGGACTTACGGGTTGGTCCGTAGGGGCACTACGGGAGTGAGGGAAGAGGTGGTTGCGGACCACTGTAACTAAGGAGGCTACACAGGATTCGGGTCGGAGTTGGTTGCTGTTTCCTGTGGCCGCTGGTCGTGAGATTTACGAAAATCGTTCTCTGAGCGGGGACACTACGAGGTTGAGGGAGGTGGCTTTGCCCACATGAGTAAAGGAAAGGGATTATTGTTGAATTTAATTTGAACTGTGATGCATGCACTGTATTTTTAATTGAAATATTGTCTCAATTGGGGGTCATTCAAACTCCTGTGTCTACTTCTACTTTCACCTTTACTTTTACTCTACTTTCTGTGTTATTTACACTTTCCCCTCCTATTTCTCTTTGTGAGAGAAGTGATTGGTCACACACTTCTCACCTTGCTCCAATCCGTGGCTACCTCGGGTAGGCGGAATAAGTGACTAGTCTACGTTTTGGGAAGACGTACGTAGGAACCCACTCTTACGTAGCAGTCGAGCACTGTAGACCTTCTTTTCCCTCTTACTCTATATCTGGGACGCCTTATATAGGGAGGATGGGTCAGAAGTTAGATAAACCCAGTAAGGGTTGGTTAGCATGTGATCTGGTGGAAGATAGAGAGGGTGAAGAAATGATTAAGAAAGTTGAAAATATTGCTAAGGTATGTGGTATTGCCGTACCTTCATGTGGCAGATTGCAGCCAGAGAGCTGGCGTAGGTTGACAGAAAAGAAAGGCAAGCTGTTAGACCATGATTTGCTCAGTACAGCAGAAGCTTGGTACAGAGTAGCAAGAGCTATTCAGCAGGAGGGATGGGTTGAGGAAGAGATTGATCACAAAGGTTTAAGATTGTATGTTTATCATAATAATTGTGTTACTGGGAAGTTCTCCCAGCCAGCGCCCTGTCATGGCGTCCAGGAGGTGACCACTCCCATCATCCCGTCAGTAATGACCGAAATGTAGCTGACCTCGGTCACCATCCCTGGTCCCCACCCTACCCCAATCTTAAATGCTGTGGGGTTTTTGTATTTTGTGTTAGCCATTAGATGGCAGAGGACCACCCTAGTAGAGGGTTGGGATTTTGTATTGAGTTTCACTGACATTATTACTATATTATGATTGACCTGACTGGATCAGGAGTTATTTGCTGTGTTTTACTGTTTATATGCGCATTGTTCTAATGTGTACATGGCCATATTACTTTCTGCTATAGTATGGGTAAATGTTGTGTTTTTGTGTCTCTTTGCTTGCAATAATTGTAACGTAACTGTCCTTCCAGCGCTGACATGGTTAAAATTTCATGCTTGCAGTCCCTCTTGTTTCTCTCTCTCTCTCCTACCACCCCTCCCTTCTTGCCTTCTGTGAGACACGGGGGGAGGAGGGAGGGGGGTGACATGCTTGCGATTCAGATTTGTGTTCCGTAGAGTTATTCAGAGCTACTGCTGATAAGAGTTAGCAATGGAATTTTTGCTAGAAAATATTCTAATTGTGTATTTTGTTATTTCAATAGAAGTTGTTAAGTTAGTATGTGAAGTGATTAATGGCTGGTGAATGATGGGGGAGATTGGTTGCATTCCGTGAGTTTATTTTGCATCATGCTATTGTAAAGTATATGTTTCTAGAGACAGCTTTACGGGCTGTTAGATGCATGTTGTTTTCAACTGTCTTATTTAACCTGCCAGGTTTGTTTATAGTTTAGTATTTCATTTTGCTGAACAGAATGTTGCTTCTCTGATTTATTTTATTAGCTATAATATAGTGTAATGTTGAAAGTACGTCAGCCTAGTACAAAAGGAGGTTGGCACAGCCAGTCCCGTGACCTCCACCTAATTACCATACCACTGATGTCACTTCTGCCCTTACCATACCACTGATGTCACTTCTGCCCTTACCATACCACTGATGTCACTTCTGCCCTTACCATACCACTGATGTCACTTCTGCCCTTACCATATCAGTGATGTCACTTTCGCCCTTACATCCTGTCCTGTCACTTCCTTCCTTGCCCCTGTCATGGCTGCCTCGATCATAAGACCTACTCCTATCATGCTCATCCTATCTTAAGACATGCTGTTTTCCTTGAATCCCACATATTATGAACAGGAAAGTTATAATTACTAAAGGGAAAAATTAGAGAGTTTCAATAATTTAATTTAATGGTAATACAATTAAAGATTGGTCTCAAAATGTTTTGATCTAATTGAAAAGGAACCAGAAAACATTATAAGCCTAACTATTAACAAATGGAATAAGGACTTAGATACTAGCATAAACTATGGAGGTGGGAGTGTGTTCCAATCTGTCTTTATTGGAAAGTGATAGCCTCCAAGATTCAATAACTGACTAACATAATATTTGATGTAAGCCCAGATATTTTATTATTGCATATACATTTAAGTCAAGACTTTGGGCATTATAGTGTATTGATTCCAGATCTGTTACTAGCAGCAAGTGCATTACATAGAAACATAGAATGTGACGGCAGATAAGAACCATTCGGCCCATCTAGTCTGCCCAGTTTTCTAAATACTTTTATTAGTCCCTGGCATTATCTTATAGTTAGGATAGCCTTATGCCTATCCCACGCATGCTTAAACTCCTTTACTGTGTTAACCTCTACCACTTCAGCTGGAAGGCTATTCCATGCATCCACTACCCTCTCAGTAAAGTAATACTTCCTGATATTATTTTTAAACCTTTGTCCCTCTAATTTTAGACTATGTCCTCTTGTTGTGGTAGTTCTTCTTCTTCTTTTAAATATAGTCTCCGCCTTTACTGTGTTGATTCCCTTTATGTATTTAAATGTTTCTATCATATCCCCCCGTCTCATCTTTCCACCAAGCTATACATGTTAAGATCCTTTAACCTTTCCTGGTAAGTTTTATCCTGCAATCCATGAACCAGTTTAGTAGCCCTTCTTTGAACTCTCTCTAAGGTATCAATATCCTTCTGAAGATATAGTCTCCAGTACTGTGTACAGTACTCCAAGTGAGGTCTCACCAGTGTTCTGTACAATGGCATGAGCACTTCCCTCTTTCTACTGCTAATACCTCTCCCTATACAACCAAGCATTCTGCTAGCATTTCCTGCTGCTCTATTGCATTGTACATTGTCATTAACAGCCAGAAACTGGAAAACAAGAAAGGTAAATTAATGTATAGCTATTTATAAAGCTTAACAAAATCTCCATTATCTTTTTAATTTATCTTGCAGAAAAACAATGTTATTTGTCTATTTTTGTATGTTTTAATACATTATCAGTGAAGAGTAGAATAAGTTTTATCCCTTTTGCGAGACATAAAATTGTGATAATGTATATTTGTGATGCATGTAAGAATTATATTTTGAGATATGTTAGAAATAAATAAATAAAATAAAGAACGAGAGTCAGGGATAGCGTCTGTCTCCACTGGCACAAGTCTGGTGTGGGAGATGTAGTGGGTTAGCCACTGCGGGATACCCACGGAGTGAAGCGTTCGAGGCCTGTTCAGACAGATGAGCATGTTAGCCTTTTATTATTTTTCTATAGGGAAAGCATAGGGTCAGTTAATAGTTGTTGTAAATGGGCTATTTGCAGCCTCCATAGCGGAAGAGAATCCTACCTGCCTCCTCATTTCTACCTGGTCTTGAATGCTGATGTATCCTTATTCTTCCCCCCATCCGTCCTATAGATCTTGTCACCCTCATCCTCTCCTTTACCACCCTCCCCCTCCAATCCATTTCTCCCGTCTGCTCTTCCTCCCTTCAAACCCATCCACAACCCTGCCCACCTCCACTGCTACATCACCTGTCTGCTCCCTTACCTGCCCACCTCCTTTTACTCCTTCCACCGATCCCTCCCCTTCATCTGCCGTCCTTCCTACTCCACCTTCTCCTCCTTCTGCTCCACCTTCTCCTCTTCTCCTCCTCCTACTCCTCTCTCTACTCCACCTTCTCCTCCTCCTACTCCACCCTCTCCTCCACCTACTCCTCCCTACTCCACCTTCTCCTCCTCCTACTCCTCCCGTCCTTCCTACTCCACCTTCTCCTCCCTACTCCACCTTCTCCTCTTCTCCTCCTCCTACTCCTCTCTCTACTCCACCTTCTCCTCCTCCTACTCCACCCTCTCCTCTTCCTACTCCTCCCTACTCCACCTTCTCCTCCTCCTACTCCTCCCGTCCTTCCTACTCCACCTTCTCCTCCTCCTACTCCTCCCTACTCCACCTTCTCCTCCTCCTACTCCTCCCTACTCCACCTTCTCCTCCTCTTCCTACTTCTCCTGTCCTTCCTACTCCACCTTCTCCCCCTCCCACTCCATCCGCTACTCATTCCTCCATCTCCCCACCACCATATCTATATCCTTTATATGCTTCCGTCCTTCTTAATCCCTACCCATCTCCTCCGCCCTACCCGTGCCCCGCCCTGGCACCTGCCCAAATGGCTTGACCATTCTCCTACCCTTACCTCGCGACTCTGCCCTATTCAGCCACTTCCCATGCACCTTCCATTGCCACACCCCCTACCCCGATCACGCCTACCCTGTCTCAACCTGCTCAAGTCGTGCCCACATCCAATATGGCAGCCCCCAGTGGTGTGGCACCTCTAGTGCCAGTCCTAATAATTCTTGCTCCTCATGATATTAATTCTATTCTCTATTGTATCCAGCCAAAGCACCTTACTTCTCTAAGACATTTCCGCCCACAGACAACTCTGCCTCTACCTGACATCATATTTTGAAGAAAAGTTGCTCCAGCCATTCTTCTGCCACTTCCCAGGGGGGAATACCACACTACGAAAAAATCAGACTGGTGGAGGTACACTTCATCATGAAAGACCTGTTTTGGGCACTCTCAAGGAAATAGTGCGGTCCTGATCCAGATACCCATGGAAGTAAGACACATGTATCATCACTGGGAGGTGGCTGTCCCTCATGTTTTCTTCACTAAGTCCCCAGAAATCTCATGAAAGGAACCTGGCTCATTAGAAACATGAAACACTAAAAACCGATATCAGCTCTCTACAGAGGGGGGTCAGCAAGAGAACTATAAATGGAAAGACAAATACCCTCCATCTCACACAGAAATAGGTGAGGATACCTCTCCTACTGCTCCTCATGGTTGCTTTGAACAGATGAAAGAGGAAACAAGACACCTCTCAACAGGGCATGCAGTAGCTTTGCCAGATCCTGACTCCACTCTGTTTGCGGATGAAGAGGGAAGGTACCATACTGGATTTGCTGTTGCTACAGAAGATCAGGTACGTCAAGCATCTTCACTTTCCTCACCCACATCTGCTCAAGACGCTGAATTGACAGCCTTCTCAGTGGCATGCAAAATGTCTGAAGGAAGACGTGCTAATACCTACACTGACTCAAGATATGCCCTGGGTGCGGCACATGATTTTGGATCAATCTGGAAGACAAGAAGATTTCACACAGCGACTGGCACGCCAGTTAAGCATAGCACGGCTATTAAGAAGTTGGTGGATGCCCTACTCCTTCTGAAGAAGTGGCCATAATAAAGGTGAAGGCCCACGGAAAACTGAATTTAGAAGAAGCACCACTCAGCTGATCAAATTGTCAAGCAAGCCGCAAGTGCACCAAGGGAAGTGGACAGAAGGGTGTCCGCTGAAGAAACTTCTATACTCACCATGAAGATCCTATCTACAGATTTCAAGCTCCTGAAAGAATAACAAGCAGCTGCTGATCCTGAAGAAATGCAAAGCTGGACAACAGAAAGGGGCAACCCTTGAAGACGGGCTGTACTCAAACACTCTCAAGTTTTGTTTACCCAAAAACATGTACTGGGCAGTGGGCCCATGGAGTTTTATACCTATCCAAGACCCTCATGAACTCTTTGATCTCTAAATACTCTGAAGCACCTAGAATTACTCCTCTAATCAACAGTTACTGCCGATCCTGTGTCATTTGTGCCAAGGACAGCTCAGGCAGAAGAGGAGGAGAATCCTAAGCATCTAGCTAACTCTCACTATCCCTTTCAAGAATCCAAGTGACTATATCCAGGTGCCAAAGAGCTGCCGGTTCAAATATGCACTAGTTATAATAGACATTTTGCCAGGATGGCCAGAGGCCTAGTCGGTCATCAATGTGACAACCAAGACCATATACCCAATAGTGCATTGTGAAAGTTGCAGAGATCACTCAGTGGATTCACTGTTCCAGATTCAAGACTCTCTCTGCAACATGGGAAGTAACATTTGTTAATCTTGACAAACCTTTGATTCTAAAGGAAAAGTTGATTAAAATGATATCAACGAGTAGGTGTTTTGATGGCCATAATAACGCCTGGCCACCTGCCATTGATGGAAAGCCGAGGACCCCAAAAAAGGAGACCTCGTGAAGCTAAAGAGATTCAGACGCCAAGCTTTTTCAGGATTATCTGCCCATCTTGAGTTTGTGGTGATATCAATATTGACTAAATGATTTAAGTCCACCTACACTGACATAGCATGGGACAGGTTTCATACTATGATGAATAAGTAAATGTGCCCTAGCCAAGGTTATTATGTCCATACACATAATACATGACAAGGTACTCTTGACACACCACATTCATGCTTCAGAACAAAAAGGAGCACCCCTGTAAAAGACAGGTTGACCTGTACATATGTATATATATTGATGCCATAGGTGTACCAAGGGGGGTACCAGATGATTTCACAGTAAAAGACGAGGGTTGAGTCCACAACCATCACTGCTAATGATATTTTGTACTATATTTATTACATCCGACTGCACTTTGCATTAACACCAAGCTAGCGGTCATGGGGCTTCTGTGTCTTTGGGCTAACAAGTCTTCTGATATTAACAAATAAAGTTTTGTCTTTCAGTAATTAACATTTTAAGGGGGGACTGTTGTAGAATTATTAGGCCCCTTTAAATCTGTACCCTTATATTTCTTTCTCATGCTCTCATAGTCTTATAAGAATGCTTTGTCCATAGAAATTGTGTGTCAGCAGGAAATGTTAGGTTCCTGCTGAGTGAAACATTGTAGCAGCTAGTCTTAATAAAATGTGAAAGTTACTAAAAGCCTTGAGAAACTAACCTTGAAGCTAAATGGTGCCAAGTACTCAAAATGGCTGGCTGCCAGATCCCCCCTCCCATCGAGCGAGCCTCGTGCTAAACAACAATGGCGCTTGTATCTTAATGTCCTCCCGTGTCAAAGATGACGACATCCCATGATGGGAGGATGCCCAACTGACCACTTAACCCCTAAGCCAATTAATAATATAGATGGGTGGGCATTTAACTTACCACTTAACACATAGACCAATCATTAATGCATAAACCAATGTTATCTCTGACAATGCTAGTGATGTAATAATGCCTTTAAAAGGGTCTGCGTACCCGCTTTTTAACCAGATGCCATTAAATTTTCTTGAAGTTCTTTCATCAAGCTGAACCCTGTGTCTCAGTGTGAATTTACTTCTGCGTATACGCAATTTAATCATCTCTAATTTGGACAGGAACAGATAGTCATTCAAACTTATTTGTTTGCTTAAAAGAATCTATATCATCTCCTCCTCTCCAATGCATTTTTACCCCCTCGATTCCCATAAACTCTAAACCATTGGCATTACCATTCCGAGCTTCCAAAAAAATGTTTGGACACACTATGTAGATTAGATTTCCGATTAATATTGTAAATGTGTTCACTAATTCTAATCTTTAAATTTCTGGAGGTTTTGCCAATATATTGGAAACAGCAGGGGCAGGTAATTATATAAATAATGTTTTTGGAGTGACATGTTAAAAAAGACTTGATTTTAAAATGTTGTTGGTTTTTAAATGAGGTGAATTTTGTGACACTTCTGATTTTAGCTTTTCTTAAGGTGCATCCCTTACATGAACCACAGTAATAAAAAACATTTTCCCTCTTGAACATTGTTGAAATTTGCGTGTTAGTGTTTTTATCCTTATCTAAAAAAACTAGAAGTTAAAACCTGTTTACAAAAAATAACTAGAGAGTTGTATCTACTCTAGTAGTGTTTTAAACTGCGCAAACAAATATACTCTATATAATGGTATATGATGTTAATAGTAAGATATTATTAATGAAATGTTTTCCTCCTGATCCTGTGTCCTGAATCTGCTTGTCAGTGTGTTTATAGACAGCATGGTGAAGGAATATGCAGAAAAAAAATCTTCTTTGGAGGGTGAGATGGATGTCAGCCGCTTTACCTCTTCTTCATATGCTTTTGCAGATGTCTGCTGCTTTTAAATAGTTGGTGGGAGAGTGGAGGTGAGTAAGCTGCTCTCCACTCACTCGTATAGTATTGAGGATTTACCTGTGTATTGCTGTTGGGGCAGACCACACTTGTGATTCTACACGTGTCCTAGATCTCAGTGGGAGGTCCTGTTACAAAGTGCCGATAGTTCCAGTTCCTACGCGTTTCGTAAGGCTGCCCTTACTTCATCAGGGAAAAGTAGTGGAGTGTATTTCTACTGGTCTTTAAAACCTGTTTAAAACTCTTTGCCCCTCTAAAAATTATTTGGGGTTTCTCTCCTAAATATTGTTGTTGTTAATTTATTGTTATTAAAATAATGGGTTGTAGAAAACTGTGTAAAGGGCAGATTAGAAGGGATACATTAAAATGGATTTAAAAAGCTGCCACATACAAAGAGTGGGGATAATATTTGGGTGGATAAGTAAACATAATGAAGAGAGTGTTGCCATACTGCCAGGATAGAGTGGTTATGGGGACTGTACTAAACCTTATTAGCCATGGGTTTCTTATTACCCATAAAAGTTGTAAATAAATATCGCACAAAGTTGAAGAAAGTTCTAGGCTTAAAATTAGGTACGGCTTATAAAAAATAGTTTTGGTAAAACCATAATTTTAATTATATTGAGTCTGCCATTCAAACTAAAGTGAGGTTTGTTCCAGGATTTAAGATATTTAGTAAGAGTAGAAAGTAAAGGAAGGAAATTAGCTATAAGTCATTGCATTAGTGATATGGGCACCTGAATATTTTATGAGCGAAGATAACCGGTGGAATGGAAATTATTCCTGCAAGTGGTTTTGAAGGTAGGATCGTATTGTGGCCAGCAGATTGGCTTATGGCTGTCCATGGCAGGCGCTTGTTGCAGGATTTAAATCGAAGCAGACACTAATGAAATTTATATGAATGGTGGTTGCATGGATCATTGTCTGATGACTCTTAAGTGGTCTATGCATATGGACGAAACACGTAGGGCTTATACGTGATTGTGATATGATTTTCATTTTATTTATTTTTGTGTGCCATTGTAATTAAATTTTTGTTCTCAGCTATTTCAGGGAGATCCTGGATGTTAGAGCTTGCCTGTAGGTCCACAACCCTGTGATGTGGTGATATGTCTATATCTAATCTTTATCTTGAAAGTGCAATATAAATTAAATAAGTGCAAACAATAAAACCAAGTGCATGTTTAAGTGCACAAACTCCCATCTAGGTATTAGCAATTTTACCCCCTTGGGATATAATGATAGAATAAGTTTTGATTTGGTGAATCTGAAGCTGGAATGCAGAGTATCTCATACCCTCTACCATAGGACTGGCACTATCATGTATGGAAATAATTTAAGTAACATTGTTCTTAGACAGTTGTTTAACAACCTGTGCATCTTTAAAGTTTCCAATGAATAAACCAGAAAGAATCTTGTTCATTCCATTATATGAGATTAAAGTAGTGTTTTTGTCATAAAGATCTAACTAAAAGTATAGGAAAAGTGGAGCACAAAAATACTTATAACAGATGATTAGGATGATCTCATCAATAGTGATGTCGCGAACACAAAATTTTCGGTTCGCGAACGGCGGACGCGAACTTCCGCACTGTTTTTTTTTTTAATTGCGTCGGTTCTTATGGCTTTTTATGTGGCCTTTTTTGGGGTTGAAAAAAGAAGACGTTAAATGGTAAGTTGAATTTTTCTTTACAGGTTAGTTATTTTATTCCCCCTTCACTAATTTTTAGGGTGTGTGGGGTAGGTAGGGGGTAACTTTTTTGGGGGTGGGGGGGTGGGTGACTAGGGGCTTGGGGACCCCTAGTCACCTTTTATTGGGGGGGATTTTTATTTAGGGCCACCACCCACCACTAAGGGGTGGGGGCTGGGGGGGAACAGTACTCCTTAGGGAGTATCTGCAGTAACACAGAGTGTCTGAAAGGGAGTATCTGCAGTAACACAGGGTGCCTGGAGGGAGTATCTGCAGTAACACAGGGTGTCTGGAGGGAGTATCTGCAGTAACACAGAGTGTCTGGAGGGAGTATCTGCAGTAACACAGAGTGTCTGGGGGGAGTATCTGCAGTAATACAGAGTGTCTGGGGGGAGTATATGCTTGTAACATTTATATGCACAAAAAAAATAATAATAATGAATTGAAAAAAAAATGGTTGCAGCTTCTGAATGAATCTAAAATGGATGCTGTCCAGTAGGTGGGAGGGTCTGCTAGGGAGGGTGTGCTGCTGATTGGCTGGAATGTGTCTGCTGACTGTGAGGTACAGGGTCAAAGTTTACTCAATGATAAAGAATAGGGGGCGGACCGAACATCGCATGTGTTCGCCCGCGGTGGCGAACGCGAATATGCTATGTTCGCCAGGAACTATTCGCCAGCGAACCGTTCGGGACATCACTACTCATCAACATGTGAAAAAAAGGAAAATGAGAAAAAAAGAGTGTAATTCTGCTATAGAATTGTATACCACTATAATTCAAGGATGGTGAAACAGTTTAACAAATTTATTTCATAAACAGGATTAAAAACTATTGAATATCAGTATTTAGCACAAACTTATATTGCACATATAATTATATTGCATTATGCACATGCAGAATATATGGCACATAACATTATATTGCACACACAGATATATAACTTAAAAGTAGAAAAGGGTATAACATAGGAGGTGAGTTTTGATGACTCTTACTAGGAATCGCTGGTGAGCATATCCGGATAAAACCACTACTCACAAAGGCTTAGATCTCCAATCGATCAAAATGATCCAGGGCACTTGCGTGATGTGGTTCATCCTTTGGAACTGCAGCTCGTTCAGGTGTACCTCCACTGTTGTTCTCAAATCTTGCGGACTTCTGTCTCAGCCCACTGTGTGGCGTCACTACGCACATCTACGCATTTCGCCTACGGCTTCGTCAAGACGTGAGTCATGGTTTCCTCCATCTTTGATGTGGGTATAAAAGTACAGAGTCTCTTGCACTCCTGAATGGATTAGTTCCAAGTCTTTCATTTACATAATTAATGATGAGTTCATTTTCATACTTGATGGTAAGTTCATTAAGGCTTTGTATAAATTCCAAGTCCATCATTTACATAATTAATTATTACTTTGTTTACAAACTTGATAATGAGTACAAAGGCTTTATATCAATACAGATATTAACCACTCAATTTCCTAAATAGGTTAAATTTTAATGCATATAATAAGGACACATTTCATGTACACACCATAGGAATTCTCAAATTAACCTAAGAAAATGCCAATATAATCTTTCTATATATATATAAAAAACAGATGAATTATACTATAAATGTCGGACACACCACTGACCACAGCCACCCTGTGTTTGTACAAGTGGTGATGGTGGGGGATTCCAAATTTGACTGTGGAAATTCTCAATGAGAGCAAAGAAGGAGAATAGACAATACAAATACACAGTGACAATTTTCAATAAAATGAATAGAATACAATTCCAGGTGGGGGCATTTAAAAAAATGTATTTATACATTTAAAAAATGTATAACTAATATAAATTAAAAATAAATAATTTAAAGATAAAAAATTAATTAAAAATACAAGAATATAGATTAATCTTTATAAAAAATGACCGATCTCAAAGTCATTGTTCAATCCATTTGGAATTAATGTATTAAATTCAAACATTTTATTAAATTTTTGCACATATTGGTACTTTCAATTACTGTGGGTTACAAAAGTTTTTTTTTCCCATTTACTCCCTTTTGAATGCCTAATTAGCGCTCTTTTGGATTTGTTTAATTTGTTATCATAAAGATCTACTCTATGTGTCTACTTCCATTTTCCCTATATATGTACTTTTGATTTTGTTATTGGAAGAAGAGAGCTCTACCCTTGATTTGCTTTTTTTTTTACCTACAATCAACACTTGTTTGTGAGTGCAATATGCCACATATACCTATGTGTTTTACAAAATGTTATTACGCTATATGTGATTTTTTTTTTATATAGTTATTTTGTGCATATCTTGATGTTTTTATGAAGATTTGTAGGAGTCACTTTATATCTACAAATTTAGTAAGTAAATTGATAAATATATATTGTTATCCCTTTGTATGCTTTTTCCACTGGTGTTGTTTGTGTGGATATTATTGTAATTTAAGGTTGGCTTCTGTATCAACATGTATTAGTATGATAGAGCAATAACTGCCATACTGCAAAGTATCTTCCTCAGGTTTGGAGATGTGGGATAGGAGATTTCTTCGATGAGCAATTAGTTGCTTGTAATATATAATAAACAAAATATGCATTGTAAAATGTGGTGATATCGTCTAGAAGAAGAATGATAAGACTCCCGTTTCTGAATTTCTTCTGTTAACTGAAAATGCTATGATTGACCATTTTTTTAAAATTTGCTCACCAATTTGTATGAAAAGCCCCAGGATCACAGATATGTGGGCTTCCCAAATAAACAGAGCAACAAGCAACAGAACAACATCAGTGGTATGGGTAAAGACATATGAATATAGTTGTTCACAGATATTTTTTTTATTTAGTCTATGGTCATTTAAAAGTCACTAATTATGATTCCATTCCTTAAGATGGAATATTCAGCTGGAAGAAAACTGGAGCATGATTTGACTAGGTAATTTTGCCTATATCGGAAGCATGTAAAATTTAGTAAGTGAAGGGGAAGAAAGAACGATCCTTGATTCGGATATATTGGGTATCATGTTAAAAGTATATATTTTTTTTTTTAAAGAAGGGTACCAGTCTCCAACAACCCATCAGCAAGTTCAGTCAAAAACAAAAACTGTTTTCTGTGTAAAGAAAGCAATTGTTTTGTGGATTTGGTGCTCAAATCCAATGCTTGAGATAACATTTTCAAATGATTTAGTACTGTTAAGAAAAAAACTTTCCAAATGATCTACAGAAGTCCTCATTATAGAATTTTTGCAGATAAATCATTTAGAAAGTTTTTCTAACAATATTTAATCGTTTTGGAAAATATTGAAGCTCTAAAATTGAGTAAGTGGGCTATTGCTACCAATACATCCTTAGCCAACTTTTCAGTCAACAATATTTTTAACCATTTATTACATATATCTGCCATTGTCAACACTGATTTTAACATTATAAGTAAATTAAATAGAAGCTGCAAGCAGACTGACTACTCTGTAGTATTTACTAACCACTAAAATAACTAAAGCCAATAAGCACTAAACAAAACAACTAAGTCTACTATCCACTAAAATAACTAACTAAAGCCACTAAAGGGCACTCCAGGCACCCAGACCACGTCTACCCATTGGAGATACTGGGTGCCAACTCCAACTACCCTTATCCCTGCAACTGCATATATTGCAGTTTTTATAAACTGCAATATTTACATTGCAGGGTTAACTCCTCATCTTGTGGCTGTCTACTAGACAGCCACTAAAAGGAACTTCCTGGTTTAATTGAGGACCTCCAGCGTCGCTAAAATCCCCATAGGAAAGCTTTAAAAGCATCTTTCAATGCGTTCCTATGGGGAGGTCTAATACCCCTGCGCGGCGCAATAGGTCCCCCCACTGGATGATGTCTGCGAGAGAGGAGCGTGGGGGGACCCTGACCCAGCACCGAGGGACATCGGCGCTGGATAAAGGTAAGTCACTGAAGGGGTTTTAACCTCTTCAGCAACCTAGGATGGGGGGGGGGGGGACCTGCAGTGCCAGGAAAACTGATTGTTTTCCTGGTACTGGAGTGTCCCTTAACTACGAAAATAAACCACTAAAATAACCAACTAAGGATACTAGCCATTAAAATAACTAAAGCAATAACCACTGACATAACCAACTAAGGCTACTAACCACTAAAATAACTAACTAAAGCCACTAACTACTAAAATAAACCACTAAAATTACCAACTAAAGCCAATAACCACTAAAATAACCAACTATGGATACTAACCATGGACGCAAGTCTCTTTTCAGCTATGTAACTATGTAACTATGTAACTATGTAACCACTAATATAACTAACTAAAACCCCTAACCACTAAAATAAACCACTAAAATAACCAAAATAAAGTTAATAAAGTGGCCTAAGACAGTACTTATGGTTGGGTAATTTGGGAGTTGACTGCTGTAAAGTATGTCTCTTGGAGCAATACATCATACGATTGACCTTCAAATATTAATTCTCCTTCTGATACTGACCCCGATATTTATACAGAAAATACCACTGTTGTAGAGAAAGTGTAATCCATAAATTCTGATCTTAGAGACTAACAAAATATGTGTTTGGCTCATTTTTATTTTTCACAATAACTGCACAATTGAGGCAATATATGTATAGAACGATAACTCTCCAGGCAGATTGGTTCAACAGGAGATGCTGAGTGCTACAATTAATCAGTCGCCAGTAATTTGAAACATTTAACTTTTATAATGCATGCAGAGATGCAGTCTGGCAACATCCGAGGGCTGACCCCTCAGAATACTCTCAAAAGTTAAAGTTTTATTTGACCATCGATTAGTGAAATCTGATGACTTGGGCTTATGAACCTACCCAGGTTAGAAAGGCTGTTCTTGAGGATATCTGAGGATTGGTTTTAAAAGCAGAAAAACTATTTTATTGCAGTCATCAGGGCCCATGCCTCTTCCTCCAGATTATCAACCAATACCAGACTACTGCACAATCATCTACGGTACCATTCCTCCCGCCCGTTTTTGGACAGTTCTGGATATCAAGATGCATACAAGCTGAGCTGCTCCCCAAACTTTGTTAGCTGCTCGGATAAAACTGTCTGATTTGAGCTACACTAAACATAATTATGAGTGAGAAGCCAATGAAAGGTAACCTCCTTACAGTCAATAACAGCAGGTACGAGTGAGGTAGCCAATCATGATCTGCTTACATTCCTTCTATTTTATCATGGACAACATTTTTCTTTTAAATAAAAATGTCACATGTTGGTTATGGCAGAAGGGATGCAAAACCATTGTACTTTTTGGACAGATTACTAAACATTTTTGGTTATCTGCATTAAGAAGTCATTTCTGACTGACATGCTGTTGATAAATTTTTAATGTAAATCACGTTACATGCAGGCTCAGACATTTTGAATAAATATACATAGACCTAAATGGAAGCAATATATCATTCTGTATGCTGTGAATGCTTATTAAATGTCAGTTAGTGCTCAAACAAACATGCAGGCCGGGTTTTATATCTGTGAGAAATTGACAAAGTAAGAAATTTAGACAAGTAGCACATTTTTTTATAGCATGCTTCTATATATATAAATTATATAGTCAAATGACAGTTTTTTTGTTTGTTTTGTTTTTTGTTTTGTTTTTTACAATAAGAAAGACCAGACAGGGAGCATAAATGTTATTAAAATACAAACGTAGACTTTTAATGCAGAATGTTGTGTTACCTGTAATGTAACCTTAGGTATTAATCATTTAGTTTTTTTGGTCACAAAATCAATCCAATTAGTATTCAGAATGAATGCACTTCACAATTGATGTGGTTATTCGCATCCTGTTTATGTTATTCATTTTACACACTAAATAAATCACCAGCCTGTCATGAATCAGTGGATAGTTGCATTTTCAGCACCTTGGACAGCTGCAAGTATCCAGGTTTATTAAACTCCTGTATTAAACAGACAGCTGCCACGGAATCTTCAGGGAGCAGCAAATTATTTGGTCAGGGTAAGTGTTTCAATATCTGTCTAATAATATAGCTTTGCATTTACGATGGTTTTATTTAGGAATGTTTACATTCAATAGTAATCAGTGATACATGTTTATTTTTCTAGTCTTTAAATATTTCCTGGAAACAGATCTTGCTATTATTAAACTCAACTGTTCAATTTCTGTTGAATGAAGACTGATGTAAAGTTGGAATGAGAGAGGCATCATATAGCATACCCTCAAATAACATCAAAATTGTGCCACCCAAACCCATAAAACAGTAAATATTTCACATATCCAAGCCAACATAGACCTTGATGTAAAATTTTGAATAAGCTTTTCAAATTAACCACAATCTGTTGGGGAAAAAAATTCCAATTATTTTCTATAAAAGTCACCATCTGTAAAAAAATATTTGTAGATACATAATTTAAAAAGTTTTTTTTTTGTTTTTTTTTATAAAAGATGATAATTTTAAAAATGTATCCCAAAATATTAAATGTGGGCCATAATGTTTTTTTTTGTTTGATTGTTTTTTCCAAATAAAAAAAAAAAGGCTGGGAATTGTTAAAAGGCTCCAGAACTTTCTTCTGCATAATATGTGGGTGATAAAGAGATATTAGGTCTACTCATCTATACATATATAAAGTGCAATGAATAACAGTGAAATATTTGTCCTTTTCCCAACAACATCTATTTTTGCAAAGGGTTACTAAGACATTCCAAGCTTTGGGACTTCTGTAAACCAACTGTTTCAAGATATCTTTTGGGAATCTACCCAGGGTTGTACTGTTAAAAAAAAAAAACAGCATTAACTCATCCAGGAAGTCACAATAACAACCAGGACAAGCTATGGTTAGCGTTCAGAATACAAGGAAACAATTCTACAAAAATAGACTTGGTGAAAACCACTCCCAAGAAGACATTAGCAACAGATAATTTAAGTCCTACAATTTGTGATGTGGGGCCTCTAATGATTGGATGTGTTTTTCCAGCATATCCCGCAATTGCTCAATCAGAATGAGACTTGGGAAATTTGGAGGCAAATGCAACAACCTTAAAGCTTTGTCGTGTTTCTCTAACCATTCATGAACAATTTTTGCAGTGTGGCAGGATTTATTATCCTGCTGATGGAGGTCACTGTCAACAGGAAACACCATTGCAAATAAGCAATGTTTGTGGTCTGCAACAATCTCTGGGTAGATGTTTTGTGTCAAAGTAACATCCTCATGCATGCCAGGGCACAAGGCTTCCCAGTAAAACATTGCCCAGAGCATAACACCGCCTCCACCAGACTGTCTTCTTTTCATAGTTTATCCTGCTGCCATCTCTTCGTCAGGTAAATGACACAAATGCACCTTGATATCCACCCGATCTAAAAGAAAATGTGATTCATCAGACTAGGCAACCTCTTCCATTGCTCAATGGTCCAGTTCTAACACTCACATGAGGTGGACATGGGTCATCCTGGGCACTTTATCTGATCTGCAGCTATTCAGCCCCATATGCAGCAAACTGTGATGCACTGTGTGTTCTAGCACCTTTTTATCATGGACAGCATTAAGTTTTTCAGCAATTTGAACTACAGTATCTCTTCTATGTTATCAGACCTGACATGCTAGCCTTCGCTCCTCACATCCATTAACAAGCCTCGGACTCCCATGACCCTGACACTGGTTCACAAGTTGTCATTTCTTACACCAATTTTGGTAGGTACTAACCACTACATACCGAGAACACCTCACAAGACTTGCCATTTTTTAGATGCTCTGACCTAGTCATCTAGGCATCTCTATTTGACCCATGTCAAAGTCACTTGAATCTTTTCACTAGCCCATTTTTCCTGCTTCCAACACATAACATTTAAGAACTGACTGTTTACTTGTTGCCTAATATATTCCATCCCTTGACAAGTGCCAAAGTGACAATAAAATCGATGTTATTAATTTCACCTGTCAGTGGTTTTAATGTTGTGGCTGATTAGTGTATGTATATATATATATATATATATATATTAAACAGACAGTTTATGCATCTAGCCAGCGACACTTATTCTGACTACAAATGTAGGGGTTATTTTCCTTTTACATATATCCTAATGTACATTCTAGATTTTTTTTTATTAGCATGATGCACTCCCTATCTCTCTTGCGTGTCCTCTAACTTGTAAAACAAGCAGCAGGGAATGGATTTTTGGAAGGAAATAAGAGCGTATGACAATTTTGTTTTACCAGCCACCTGCTAAAACAATCATTCATGTAATTGTCACTTATTTAGCACACAGAGTGTTTCATTCATTTTGTCACCCTACATCTATAAAATAATTTCCTGGGGCCTATTTGGGGGCACTTGCTCTCTTGTCATACATTTATATTGAAGAATGGGTTGTTTAAATGAGAAGGAAAGGTAAAGAGTTTTACTCAAACTGAGATTTCAAAATTATTTTATACATAACTGCAAGAAATCATTTTGAATCTGAAAAGATGTTTATTCTGTTTGATTATTCTCGTGTACATTTTTTATTTTGCTGACCTGAACACATTTTATTTTGAAGTCCAATTCCATCAAAAATAAGGATAAAAATAAACGAGTTATACAGCAGATGTTTAAACAGTGGGGGGACATCTGCGAGTGAACGAAACACATCAGTTTTCATTCATTGCCACTATCGTCCTTATTTAATTTAATTTATTACACCACCTATAGAGTTACACATCATTCTCACACTTTATTAGTCATTAACACGTAAAATAAAATTTGAAGGAAAGGGAAGCGATAAAAATAGTCTAAACAAATCCAAAGTGTTCTTCAATGTCATACTGCAGGCACACATGTTTAAAACTTTTAAAGTATTTTCTACAGAAAATGTTTATAGAGATGCATATATATAAGGATATAGTTAGCTTCAATGTTTTTCTGTAGCATGTCTTTTTTTTAACAAAGTATTATCAAAGAATAAAGAAATAGATAAAAAAACGAGTTAAGTAATATACAATTTTAGTTTTTTTCAAAAATAGCATTCACTATGCTAAACACATCTGTGGTAGAGGTCAAATTGATACAAATGGGTGCAGCCACAAAGGTGAGAATTTGTGATGTAAGAAGAATCTTTTGTAACTCAAGGTTCCTGAATTATACAGAGACAGAATGATACTACAGAGAACATAAACCAACAAAGAGGGAAATGAATGCTGGAAATACATTAAATATTATGATATTTTGATATATGCATGTACGTTATATATGGAATATTGGTCATATTTGACTATATTAAAAGAATAATTTTAAAATTTACCCAAAATTACAAAAATCATTTTTAAAGCTTATCCAAAAATATTCAATCACAGCCTTAAAGGACCATGTCCCCCTAGTTTTAACCCTGCAGCCGAAAACAAAGAAACTGCTATGTTTACACTGCAGGGTTAATCCAGCCTCTAGTTGCTGTCTCCCTGACAGCCTCTAGAGGCCGCTTCCGTGATTCTCAGTGTGAAAATCGCATTGAACTCATGTTGGACGTCCATAAGAAAGCATTGAGTAATGCTTTCCAATGGGCGGTTTTAGTGCGCGCGTGGCTCTGGCCACGCTTGCGCATTTGGCTCCACTTGGGAGCTAACGTTGTTATGGGCAAATGCAAATATTACAAGTTTTAGAATGAAATATTGTATTCCTCAAACTGTGTACTTTGTCTTTAACCCCTTAAGGACACATGACATGTGTGACATGTCATGATTCCCTTTTATTCCAGAAGTTTGGTCCTTAAGGGGTTAAGCAATTACCTCTTACTTACCTTCAGTGCATAATATGTTTACACCATTTTGTCCCAGATGAAATACAATAACAATAATGCATAAACAAGCTTCAAGGCTATGCTACGACTCTTTCAGTACATAATATACTGCGGTAACCCTAAGTAGATCAAGATGTTCAGACTTTAAGATGCCATCTTGACCGAAGTCAGGAAAATTTCCATGACATGTACACCTTTTAGTTATGGCCTTGTATCTTGTGCAAAGTTAAGGGAGGTCCTAAAATGAATAAAAGTAAAATAAGTTACTTTTCCATATGTGAACTATGGTAACCCTCCTAAAATGAGGACACCTAAGGTATAAATAGGTGTACTTTTAAATGTTAAGGGACAGAGGAGAGACTTGGATACAGACGCTGCTCCATCTTAAAATGACAGAGAGACTTACACGATGACATGTTCAGGAGGGTATGTTAATCTATTAATGATATTTGAAAGCATTTAGTCTAATCTTATAAACTCTGCTATAAAGTATTGTAATGATTGTAAGGATTGTATATGTCTATATTTATATTTTTATATAATAAATATCTAAAATACAAAATGTTATTGCTTCCAAGACAATCCTTATTTTATATTGTATTCTCAATTATTTATATGTGCTAAATAGAGGATCTCTTACTAACTATATCAAATTATGGCTAAGATATCTGTATGGTTAGCCCTGCTAAGTTCTATGCTTTAAGACATTATAGTGGTAAATAAGGGAACCAGCCACGGTTACAACGTTGGTGGGGGGAGGAGAGGTCAAGAGTGCCGATGGAGCCTGGCACTGGATTAAGGTAAGTGGTATTTCTCTACATTAAATTTCATCTGCCATTTTAGTGCCTAGTGCCACAATGTATCTAAATCCCTCTGCAGCAAAGCAATATCCTGCTCACATTTTATTACTTTACAAAGTTTTCTGTCACCTGCAAACACTGAAACATGGCTTTCAATGCCTATTGCATCAAGCAGAACCCAGAGAGACACCACTTACCACTTTTGTCCAGTCTGAAAATGTACTCTATCCTTAAGCCAATGTTCTCCCAAGAACAAGAATATTCATCTAGACCATTTCATTTTAGTTGAAGACTAACCTATTGTGAGGAACCGTATCAAATGCCTTGGCAAAATCCAAGTAGATCACATCCACTGCAACACCCTAATCTATACTTCTACTTACTTCTTCGTAGAATGCAATTAGGTTAGTTTGACATGACCTATGTTTCATAAAACCATGCTGACTATTACTAATAACAAAGTTCTTCCCAACGAATTCCTGAATATTATCCCTTTATAGCCCTTCAAATATTTTCCCAGTCACAGAAGTTAAGTTCACAGGTCTATAATTTCCAGGTAAGGATTTTGAACTCTTTTTAAATATAGGAACGACATCTGCCTGAACATAGTTACATAACATGTGTTGAGTCCAGTGAATTGTGGTATGTTGACAAATGACTTGCATACCAAAGAAAAGAACAAGTAACAGATGGCGCTCAATACACGTCTAAAATCATGAATATATATATACAAAAACCTTAAAACCTTAGAAGCAGCTCCCTTAGGAAGCCGATTTTGTGATGAAACGTGTCATCACGCACGTCCCGTGGTTACGTCATCAGGCTCCGCCTCCAGGAAGTGTTGTGCTAGCCGGCATCCATACCGAACGGACTACGTTCCATAGAAGGACTGAGGGAGCTAAGTGACACCACTTTGGTGATTCTTAAATTGTGAAGATTTGCTGAAATTAAAGAGTTTTTTCCGATTTGCTGCCGTCTTGTGATCCTTGGCTTAAAGCATATACAAAGCAGATACAGTTAGAGCAGACTTATCTGCTCTCCACTTGTGAGTGCAATTATATATATTGTCTCCATATTATAATTTGTAATACTGTATCACACTATGTATTTCTTTTTGCTTTTCATACATATGTACATATAATTCGGAGCAACCTGATCCATGGTATATACAGCTGGGTATTGTAAGTGCTCTGTTTCTTTTATTTATTCTATTTCTTTTTTATTTTCACTATAGCACTGGTATATTAGTGGCATTTGCACTTCTGCACTTTTTTGTACTTACACCAGTGTATGAAATATCAACACACTTATAAGACAGAGGTTGTGAATTGACATAAGCACCAGAGTGTTTTTAAAGGAATATTGCACATTTTTTGTCTTAAAGACACAGCACACCTTTTTTTCTGTATTAAATGACTTGCATAAACAAACAAATCCATCATTGTAATTAATGTTTGACAAAGATTATTCGTATTGCTAAAGTCATCTACAGGTATATCTGGCCAAAAACTAGAAACCAGTATTCACGTATAATAATTAGCAGCGAATTGATTCACTAAACATAACCAATAGATTGGATTAGTGATAGAATCATGTATTTGTCATTGGAAGAATATTTTTTTCTTGTACAATATAACTAGTAAAATCAAATATTGTCTTTTCTCTGTCTTGTAACTCACAGAGATATACACATATATAATAATTATTATTATAATAAATACATGCTGCTTGCATATTTCTGCTTATGTGTGTATATGTTTCATTTACATCAGTGAATACGCAATGAAAAATGCATAGATATGTTTTATTCTCTTTTTATTTTATGAGATTCTTGGGCCAGAACTCCAGCTGCACATGAGCTTGGCACATATGTAAATTCCTACCAGACAGACTGTATCATCCCATAAATTATATCAATAAAGGATTTTAAACAAATACATTTTCTAAATATGTCCAATCTGTAAATACTGCAACAAAAATATGTGGGTCTTCAATTAGGATGTCCTTCCACAATGGAAAATCTAATGAACCAATCTTGTGATGTTTCTTCAAGTCTTCAAGAGTGTCTTCACCTTCCTCTCTTGAATTTCCCAAGCACTGATCATGTTGAACCATTCAATATAATATGAAACTGGAATTAATTTGACGTGAGCCAATGTTGGACCCACATATACCAGGTTATAAGAAAAACAGTTGCATTGTTTTTTTGCAGAAGTTGCAAGATAAGCTAATTCCATTGTTTACCAGTAACAGGACCAGTCTAATTTGGATTTACTCCACTCTATTGTTCTCAATTGTGTTCTATCTACTTGTTTTTTATTCCATTCCCAACTTACAGAGTTATTTTGTTTGAATTATCAGGAATTCAATCTGAATTTCAAGTTGAAGACCAAAATTACCATATTGAAACCCATGCTTACTTGGATTTTTTTTCCATTTCAGCAGTCGTGGACTAAATTTGAATTCCTGATAATTCACATTTTAGTGAATAACCATGTTTGTCATTTAATTACATTCTGTGTTAAGAAAAATAATTGTTACACTTGCTCTCTCAATAGGGCTACTACACGTTCGCACTGGGATTTTCGAGCTTATCGTCTCATACCACCAGCCTAATTACATACAATATTCATTACTTTATATGCTACAATACATAACTATTGTTTTTGTTTGTGCAACTCTGTATCACTAAGGAAGGCATTGTTGTTCTTTGTTGTCATTTTTTTGTTGCTTATTAACTTTATTATGCATAGTATGAAACAGTGGCATTCATTTCCATTTCTAGAGATATGCTGTTTATATTACACCTTTTTTAAACACCCAATTTTCATTTCTCTGTCTTTGTATGTATCCCATTTGAGACTGAATCGTCAATTTACCTACACAGTACGCTGATCTGCATTCAATAAATATACGATTACAAATCAGGCGAGTGTCTCCTTCAAGCTTGAGGGTGAGCCTCACACCAGGGCATCACCTGTTTGGTTATGGAAAGTGTGAGAACTCATGTGAATATAAATAATTACAACATCTTACAGAGAATATGTGTGCATGGGTTCTAAGCATTAAATATTGTATAAGCTACATTCCATAAAGAATTGATGATGTAAAATTGCAGCAGTGAATTCTCAACAGTATGAGGTTCACATTCCCCATATCCCAATTGTGAGATAGTCTGTATTAATGGAAAATAGCAGCTGGCGGCTCAGAGATTTAACTCCCACTAATCTCAGACAAAAGGGACATGCGTGCCCAGGCATTGCACTGAGAATATGGACCTCCGCACTGCAAGGTTTTTAACGCTCAGTTTTATTTTATGCCCAGTGTGGTAAGGGTTTGAAAACATAATCTGCACAATAAAATAATAAAAAAATAAAAATTAATTTGTGAAGTATCATCGAGCTATTTTACATTCTAAAATGATAACGTCTTTTGAGTTTAAAATGCATGCCTTTTTTTCTCATTATACCATTCAATAATTGTCAAAAACAAATTAACATGGCAATTTTGGAAAAGGGCAGATTGTTACTGTAGTGATCCATAGCTAGCTCCTTATGTGCCCCATGATGTTGATTTAGACATACAGCATGATTTCTCAATACATTTTATTAAGACGCTGAGGGTATTGTAGCATGACTCCTGCTTGTGGGATTGAGCAGTTTGGGTAGGTGCTGTTGTCTGTATTTGTGGATAGGATTTGTGGTGTTTGGGGGGGGGGGGGGGGGAGAGGTAGGGCTCTAGTCCCATTGTACAGCTCTATGGAATTCCCATTGTACAGCGCTACAGAATTTGCTGGCGCTATATAAATAATAAAATAATAATATGGAAGTATGAGCAGTAATGTGTGTGTTTGTTGGTGATAGGAGTTAGATCGTGTGTGATGTGGAGAGAAAGGAGCTGTAGTGAAGGGGGTTGGGGCTGAAGTGTAAGGAGGTATGGACTGTAGCTAGTGATGTCCCGAACTGTTCGCCAAACTGTTCGCGAACTGTCCACCGGCGAACAATAGCGTGTTCGCGTTGGAGAACATATGCGATTTCCGGTCCGCCCCCTATTCGTCATCATTGAGTAAACTTTGGCCCGGAACCTCACAGTCAGCAGACACATTCCAGCCAATCAGCAGCAGACCCTCCCTCCCAGAATGTGTCTGCTGACTGTGAGGTTCCGGGCCAAAGTTTACTCAATGATGACGAAGTGCGGGCCATTGTTTTGGAGATAGACTTCCTAGCCTGATACATAGTGCATTTTATTTCTAAAAGTCAAGTTATTGAGAACATATCCTGTTGACTTTCATTCTTCTGACTGAAGATATACCAATATATACATTTATACACTGAATGGCAAAAATCATAGAGATTATTTATAACAATTCAAAAAACAAGTCTAAACCATTTTTTAAGAAAATTACACGTATCTAACTTAAATTGGGTCAACAAATTACACTTTAAAGGGAAAACAAAAGACTTGTAAAATTGGATGGCCACATTTAACGAGACAATTTTAGAAGTGGGTAGAATTTTATTATTAGTGAAACAAAGCATTTTTACATTTTCAGTTGTACATTATGAGTCTCAGTCTAAGTATGGAGATTATGCTATGTTCACGAAAAGCTGCAACAAAAAAAAAAAAGATTACCCTTGACCTCGTGATTTCCAGCGTTTCAAGATAAAATTTGTTCCATGGTACGTTACATGTACTGCCAGAATTACTAATGTTATTTTGTTACAACAGACAAGATGTCTTTTTTTTACATTTCAACTCACCAGGGATTCCAATAATTACATTCAAGGGAATAGATGTATAGAGTTGCACTTTCCGTTGTGTGCTATTTTTGCAATCAATGATTTGTCAAGATTTATTAAAGCTGACATTGTGTGGATACTGTAGCAGGGGTTATATGAAACATAGGATTTTCAAAACAATATCACACAGTCCAAAATTATGATATCGTGCACAAAAAATTGTCTAATTATAATATAATGGAAGTTTAATTAAACTAATGACAAATTTGATTAATTCTAGCAAACAAGTTATTATACATTATATAAGGGTGTCAGGGATATCATTTATTGCCTATCTGTGACGGTCACTGTGAGGTGAAAACCATGATCCAATTCAGATAAACAATTAACACCTCCAAAATACATACTCCAATCATGTTTTTAGTAAGTACTGATTTTTTTATGTTTTTATTCTTTATTACATTTCCAAACGTCCATTGCATTTCAAAGTTTCAGCTCTGGTCATACAAAAAAAAAAAAAAAGGGGGCAAATAGATGAAGGTTAGGAATTGAATCCTCTAGCTAGTTACTTTCTGTGCTTTTTTTTCTATGTGAGCAACATATTGAAGTATTGTGTTATTTAAAAGATTAATTTCTATTTTTGGAAAACAAAATATTCAGGAGAACCGAAATTATCCCATTGTACACAATTAATGTGTGCCGGTAAATACTTAAAGAAACAAAAACATATATTCTTAATGTACTGACAATGAGATCAAAAATCCCAGTGTCACCCAAAATTGTGGGATACACTGGGAGGAAGCCCACTATTATAAGTGGTCAAAAAAAACCCACTAAACTTTATTCTCAATGATAGAAAAAATAATGGTCCATTTAAAAGAAAATATAAACAGTATTAAAACAGGGGTATAAAAGGTGGGTGGTGTCCACTTATGGACAGGTAGGGAAGAGAGTATTTACAAAGAGAGGTAGAAAGAGTGCATACTTAAATTAGACTCGTCCAAGCCTCTCCTGTACACTGTGTCCCAAAATGTCAGAGAGGGAACCAGGAGGTTTCAAAAGATAAACTACAAATTCCCCAATAATACAAATCTCTTGCTGTCCCTAAATATCTCGGCACCGCACAGAGCTAATGTCTACCTGAACCAGTAACTCTGAACACTCAAAACAAAAATTAAAACGTGCATAGTGCTACCCAAGTACAAATTGAAAATAAAAGAGCTTGACATTTCAGCGTGCTAAGACGCTGTGGTCAGGAGCAGAGTGTCAGAGTGTTCTCTATTTAGATATAGCCCCACTCCCCACCACTGTAGAAGTTTAATACAAACATACTCACCTTCTAAATCACACTGCACCTTCTAAATCACACAAGGTCATGTCCTTGGCTGCCACTTTGACCCAAGCCTGAGTTTATCATTACTGGTGATCTCAGCCAATCTAGTGTTTTCTCTTAAGGAAGCATCAGGGAGCTATTATGTATGCCTGTCAATCATCACACTTTGCCAACAGCATCATTATCTCAATGCATCTTTATGGAGAGTGTTCAGTGATTTCATGCTAAGTGCTGGTCATGCACAAATTGAGAACCACAATATCAAGCACATTTAAGGACAGTCTCAGTGACAAACACTAGAGGCATCGTTTTACAGAAAAGGCAGTGTTTAAAATTCTCGGACTGCAGGGACAGTACCTTTGCACCAAAACCACTGTATTAAAATGTAGTGGTTCTGGTGCTTCTAGTGTCCCTTTAAATTCTTAATATGTTTGGAAAGCACACATACTTCACCACGCCCCAACCTTAATAAAAGTGTTAAGTGTTAAGAGTTTTCCAGATACTAAATACAATACAAATACAATATTTAGGAGAGATAAAAGTAAGTTATTCACTGCTTATATGTTAAAATTAATGAGCTGATTTGGGTATCTCCAGCAGTGGTGTATGCGGTGCCCCAAACAGAGGTTTATTCTTTCGCAAACACATATGTAATGAACAAAAAGCAAAAGGTAAGAAACTCAAATAATGTAAAAATATTAGCCTTTTTTTAATCCAGTTTAAAGATACAAAAACATGGATAGCTTGTATAGCAGATGGCCATCATTTTGGAGATAGACTTCCCAGTCTGATACATATCGAATTTTAGTTCTTATAGTCCTTATTGAGAACACATCCTGTTGACTCTCATGACTGAAGATATATCGATGTGTCAAATTATACATTGAATGTTTAAAAACTAAGAGATTATATCAATACAAAAACCAAGTCTAAACCTTTTAAAAACTAAATTCAAGTATTGGTGGCAAGCCAAGAAAATAAGACATTTGCGAATAAACATAAGTTATCTACCAAATATATCTATTTAAATAATAGGGTTAAGGGAAATTACACTTGAAGGGGAAAGCAAAAGCCTTTAGAAAGTGGATAGTCATTGAAATTTCCTGGCTAGGAGCGTAAAATTAAAGTTCTTCCCAGACTAAAACATTTATTCAGTCATAGCCTATAAAGTCATGCTGAAAATGCGTAAGCTATTTCAGAAAACTTCCAATGATTACACCTGGGTAAAAAAAATCAAGAATCTCATCAGATATATTACAATGACCCATAGGCAAGTCCCAATGTGAATACATACATAATATCAAGCAAATATTCCGACCCACATTGTTAAATGGTACATTCAGGTTCATAAGCCAATCTTCCTGGAAATAAATATAGAAAATGACACAGCCTGTGGCTCTTGTGGATTATTGATGCCTGCATACACATAGAAACACTATGAGATACTCTTAAAATAACCCTATCAAACAATGTTTATAGTTTAGGGATAAAAAAAAGATAAAAAAAAAAAAAATAAGAAAAGTTAAACAATTGTATGTAATATATATTGGCAATTTCCTTGCTCATCTCAGCCACAAATAAAACTGGATTGCTCAAAATCTGAATAATTATAGTAAGAACAATAGTTTTAAATTGAACTAAATATTACCGAGTCAAGCACCGTGATTGCGTTCACTGTTTGTAATAAATGGGTTTGCATCAATGCTGCTTTTTACGAGTAATCACAAAATTAGATATTTCACCTCGCTGGTAGATTAGGAAGACTAGGGTTTTGTAAAATCACTGCAATAGGATTTTTCGCAAAGAGACCCTTAAATGTATGAAAACAAACATATTACAAAAATGTGGGTAGTGAAAGTGTCCTAGCTTAATCTAAGCTAACAGTTATTCAATGCAACCATCAGGGCTCACAATTTCCATCAAGAGTGAGTTAAAATTGCCTTCGCAAGTGTCCTGGGTAGGAAGGACAAACTTACCTGTTACCTGGCCAAAACCTGTTTCTAAGGATTGCCTTACCATTTGAATATATCACACTATGTTTATGGTTTTTTATCTTCCATAACTCTAATGAGATTCTGAGGCGCAACCTCCATTCTTCTTGAAAGTTACTCAGGGCCGGTGCAAGGATTTTTGCTGCCCTAGGCAAAAGTAAAGTTTGCCGCCCCTCACCCCCCCCATGTGACATCACAATGCCCCACCCATATGATCTGCCATGTTAACTAACGCCAGTGCTGCAGTGCCGCCGTGTTTACATTAAAAGGCCTGCAGGGACAAGCTATAGACACCAGAACCACTACATTAAGTTGCAGTGGTTGTGGGGACTATAGTGTTTCTTTAATGTGAGGTAGATTAGAGATTAGTGCCACGAATAATATGCTAGATTGCCTACTTACAACCAGATGAGGATGATGATGGGCTCTAGCTGCAGTCTGGCACCACTGGTCTGTTGTAGAACAGGATCTCTGGAGGCTGTTTGTAACTGTGGTCACAAAAATCAATGTTCTGGGAGAACGGGAAGCAGCTCCCTTTTTTGGGGGCCCTTTACACAGCTCAGGGTCCACCTTCATGTTCCACCAATGAGTGTGTTCACAGGCAGTGGCGTCGCTAGGGGGGGGGGGGGCAGAGGGGGCCATGCCCCCCCCCACATTATGCTGTGCCCCCCCTTGTGCCCCCCCAAATGCCAGCAACCTGCTGGCCATGTGTTAAAATTATATTCCCTCGGGCTGTAACAGCGTGTGACAGCCCGGGGGAATGCAGGACAGAGCAGCTGGAACTGTGCAGGGGGCTGTCTGGGGCCGGAGGGAGCACTGACAGGCTCCCCGGCACAGGCCCCGCCCCCAAACGAAGCCCCGCCTCCCGCACACAAGCCCCGCCCCCGCCATTAAGCAGCAGCCCATGCTGCTGCTGGAAAGCATGGAAGATGGCTGCCTGACCCCCAGCAACAGGCTCCAGTGACAGGTAGGCTTAGTGTGAGTGTGAGTGTCTGTGTGTCTGTACTCAGTCTCCCTACCACCCTCCCCACCACCCTCAGCCTCACCACCCTCCCCACCACCCCCACCAGCCTCAGCACCCCACACCACCCTCAGCCTCCCCACCCTCCCCAATAACCTCAGCTCCACCACCCTCAGCCTCCCCATCCTCCCCAATAACCTCAGCCCCACCACCCTCAGCCTCCCCACCCTCCCCAATAACCTCAGCCCCACCACCCTCAGCCTCCCCACCCTCCCCAATGACCTCAGCCCCACCACCCTCAGCCTCCCCATCCTCCCCAATAACCTCAGCCCCACCACCCTCAGCCTCCCCACCCTCCCCAATAACCTCAGCCCCACCACCCTCAGCCTCCCCACCCTCCCCAATAACCTCAGCCCCACCACCCTCAGCCTCCACATCCTCCCCAATAACCTCAGCCCCACCACCCTCAGCCTCCCCACCCTCCCCAATAACCTCAGCCCCACCACCCTCATCCTCCCCATCCTCCCCAATAACCTCAGCCCCACCACCCTCCCCACCACCCTCAGCCTCCCCACCCTCCCCAATAACCTCAGCCTCCCCACCCTCCCCAATACCCTCAGCCCCACCACCCTCCCCACCACCCTCAGCCTCAGCACCCCCCACCACCCTCAGCCTCCCCAACCTCCCCAATAACCTCAGCCTCCCCACCCTCCCCAATAACCTCAGCCTCCCCACCCTCAGCACCCCCCACCACCCTCAGCCTCCCCACCCTCCCCAATAACCTCAGCCTCCCCACCCTCCCCAATAACCTCAGCCTCCCCACCCTCCCCAATAACCTCAGCATCCCCACCCTCAGCCTCAGCACCCCCCACCACCCTCAGCCTCCCCACCCTCCCCAAAAACCTCAGCCTCCCCACCCTCCCCAATAACCTCAGCCTCCCCACCCTCAGCCTCAGCACCCCCACCACCCTCAGCCTCCCCACCCTCCCCAATACTCTCAGCCCCACCACCCTCCCCACCACCCTCAGCCTCAGCACCCCCCACCACCCTCAGCCTCCCCAATAACCTCAGCCTCCCCACCCTCCCCAATACCCTCAGCCCCACCACCCTCCCCACCACCCTCAGCCTCAGCACCCCCACCACCCTCAGCCTCCCCACCCTCCCCAATACCCTCAGCCCCACCACCCTCCCCACCACCCTCAGCCTCAGCACCCCCACCATCCTCAGCCTCCCCACCCTCCCCAATAACCTTAGCCTCCCCACCCTTCCCAATACCCTCAGCCCCACCACCCTCCCCAATACCCTCAACCCCACCACCCTCAGCCTCAGCACCCCCCACCACCCTCAGCCTTCCCACCCTCCACAATAACCTCAGCCTCCCCACCCTCCCCAATACCCTCAGCCCCACCACCCTCCCCACCACCCTCAGCCTCGGCACCCCACACCACCCTCAGCCTCAGCACCCCCACCACCCTCAGCCTCCCCACCCTCCCCAATACCCTCAGCCTCCCCACCCTCCCCAATACCCTCAGCCCCACCACCCTCCCCACCACCCTCAGCCTCACCCCCTCACCACCCTCAGCCTCACACACACTACATTCACTAAACACACTCTGCACTACACACACGCTACATTCACTAAACACACTCTGCACTACACACACACTACATTCACTAAACACACTCTGCACTACACACACGCTACATTCACTTAACACACTCTGCACTACACACACGCTACATTCACTAAACACACTCTGCACTACACACACACTACATTCACTAAACACACTCTGCCCTAAACACACTCTGCACTACACACACACTACATTCACTAAACACACTCTGCCCTACACACACACTACATTCACTAAACACACTCTGCACTACACACACACACACTACATTCACTAAATACACTCTGCACTACACATACTCACACTACATTCACTAAACACACTCTGCACTCACTGCAAACACTACATTCACTAAACACACTCTGCACTACACACACACACACACTACATTCACTAAACACACTTTGCTCTACACACACACACACACACACACACTACATTCACTATACACACTTTGCTCTACACACACAC